>NW_027226728.1:0-13475 GCF_037783145.1 Equus przewalskii | reverse complement strand
AAAGGCCTGTGAAACGCAGTTTCTTTGCAGGCCTGAGCTGGCTGAAGTAGAACTTCTGCTCTGGGTGTGCTACATTGCCCTAGAGCTGAAAGGCACAACGTGCAGGCTTCTTTCCAAAGGGCGAGTTCGGCCCAAAAGCATCTTGCTTCCAGCTCATTGGAAAGCTAAGAAACAACTCGCTCTGCACAGTGCTCTTACAGCCTACCGGGAACATCTCTTACAAAGGCCTGTGAAACGCAGTTTCTTTGCAGGCCTCATCTGGCTGAAGTAGAACTTCTGCTCTGGGTGAGCTAGATTGCCCTTGAGCTGAAAGGCACAACGTGCAGGCTTCTTTCCAAAGGGCGAGTTGGGCCCCAAAGCATCTTGCTTCCAGCTCTTTGGGAAGCTAAGAAACAACTCGCTCTGCACAGTGCTCTTACAGCCTACCGGGAGCATCACTTACAAAGGCCTGTGAAATGAAGTTTCTTTGCAGGCCTGATCTTGCTGAAGTAGAACTTCTACTCTGGGTGTGCTACATTGCCCTAGAGCTGAAAGGCACAACGTGCAGGCTTCTTTCCGAAGGGCGAGTTGGGCCCCAAAGCATCTTGCTTCCAGCTCTTTGGAAAGCTAAGAAACAACTCGCTCTGCGCAGTGCTCTTACAGCCTACCGGGAACATCTCTTACAAATGCCTTTGAAATGCAGTTTCTTTGCAGGCCTGAGCTGGCTGAAGTAGAACTTCTGCTCTGGGTGTGCTACATTGGCATAGAGCTGAAAGGCTCAACGTGCGGGCTTCTTTCCAAAGGGCGAGTTGGGCCCCAAAGCATCTTGCTTCCATCTCTTTTGGAAGCTAAGAAACAACTCGCTCTGCACAGTGCTCTTACAGGCTACCGGGAGCATCACTTACAAAGGCCTGTGAAATGCAGTTTCTTTGCAGGCCTGATCTAGCTGAAGTAGAACTTCGGCTCTGGGTGTGCTACATTGCCTTAGAGCTGAAAGGCACAACGTGCAGGCTTCTTACCAAAGGAGAGTAGGGCCCCAAAGCATCTTGCTTCCAGCTCTTTGGAAAGCTAAGAAACAACTCGCTCTGCACAGTGCTCTTACAGCCTACCGGGAACATCTCTTACAAAGGCCTATGAAACGCAGTTTATTTGCAGGCCTGAGCTGGCTGAAATAGAACTTATGCTCTGGGTGTGCTTCATTGCCCTAGAGCTGAAAGGCACAACGTGCAGGCTTCTTTCCAAAGGGCGAGTAGGGCCCCAAAGCATCTTGCTTCCAGCTCTTTGGAAAGCTAAGAAACAACTCGCTCTGCAGAGTGCTCTTACAGCCTACGGGGAACATCTCTTACAAAGGCCTGTGAAACGCAGTTTCTTTGCAGGCCTGATCTGGCTGAAGTAGAACTTCTGCTCTGGGTGTGCTAGATAGCCCTAGAGCTGAAAGGCATAACGTGCAGGCGTCTTTCCAAAGGGCGAGTTGGGCCCCACAGCATCTTGCTTCCAGCTCTTTGGGAAGCTAAGAAACAACTCGCTCTGCGCAGTGCTCTTACAGCCTACCGGGAACATCTCTTACAAAGTCCTGTGAAACGCAGTTTCTTTGCAGGCCTGATTTGGCTGAAGTAAAACTTCTGCTCTGGGTGTGCTACATGGCCCTAGAGCTGAAAGGCACAATGTGCAGGCTTCTTTAAAAAGGGCGAGTTGGGCCCCAAAGCATCTTGCTTCCAGCTCTTGGGGAAGCTAAGAAACAACTCGCTCTGCAGAGTGCTCTTACAGCCTACCGGGAGCATCACTTACAAAGGCCTGTGAAATGAAGTTTCTTTGCAGGCCTGATCTGGCTGAAGTAGAACTTCTGCTCTGGGTGTGCTACATTGCCCTAGAGCTGAAAGGCACAACGTGCAGACTTCTTTCCAAAGGGCGAGTTGGGCCCCAAAGCATCTTGCTTCCAGCTCTTTGGGAAGCTAAGAATCAACTCGCTGAGCGCAGTGCTCTTACAACCTACCGGGAGAATCTCTTCCAAAGGCCTGTGAAACGCAGTTTCTTTGCAGGCCTGATCTGGCTGAAGTAGAACTTCTGCTCTGGGAGTGCTACACTGCCCTAGAGCGGAAAGGCACAACGTGCAGGCTTCTTTCCAAAGGGCGAGTTGGGCCCCAAAGCATCTTGCTTCCAGCTCTTTGGGAAGCTAAGAAACAACTCGCTCTGCGCAGTGCTCTTACAGCCTACCGGGAACATCTCTTACAAAGGCCTTTGAAACGCAGTTTCTTTGCAGGCCTGATCTGGCTGAAGTAGAACTTCTGCTCTGGGTGTGCTACATTGGCATAGAGCTTAAAGGCTCAACGTGCAGGCTTCTTTCCAAAGGGCGAGTTGGGCCCCAAAGCATCTTGCTTCCAGCTCTTTTGGAAGCTAAGAAACACCTCGCTCTGCACAGTGCTCTTACAGCCTACCGGGAGCATCACTTACAAAGGCCTGTGAAATGCAGTTTCTTTGCAGGCCTGATCTGGCTGAAGTAGAACTTCTGCTCTGGGTGTGCTACATTGCCCTAGAGCTGAAAGGCTCAACGTGCAGGCTTCTTTCCAAAGGGCGAGTTGGGCCCCAAAGCATCTTGCTTCCAGCTCTTTGGGAAGCTAAGAAACAACTCGCTGTGCGCAGTGCTCTTACAGCCTACCGGGAACATCTCTTCCAAAGGACTGTGAAACGCAGTTTCCTTGCAGGCCTGATCTGGCTGAAGTAGAACTTCTGCTCTGGGTGTGCTACATGGCCCTAGAGCTGAAAGGCACAACGTGCAGGCTTCTTTCCAAAGGGTGAGTTGGGCCCCAAAGCATCTTGATTCCAGCTCTTTGGGACGCTAAGAAACAACTCGCTCTGCACAGAGCTCTTACAGACTACCGGTAGCATCACTTACAAGGGCCTGTGAAATGCAGTTTCTTTGCAGGCCTGATCTGGCTGAAGTAGAACTTCTGCTCTGGGTGTGCTAGATTGCCCTAGAGCTGAAAGGCACAACGTGCAGGCTTCTTTCCAAGGGGCGAGATGGGCCCCAAAGCATCTTGCTTCCAGCTCTTTGGGAAGCTAAGAAACAACTCGCTCTGCACAGTGCTCTTACAGCCTACCGGGAACATCTCTTACAAAGGCCTGTGAAACGCAGTTTCTTTGCAGGCCTGATCTGGCTGAAGTAGAACTTCTGCTCTGGGTGTGCTACATGGCCCTAGAGCTGAAAGGCACAACGTGCAGGCTTCTTTCCAAAGGGCGAGTTGGGCCCCAAAGCATCTTGCTTCCAGCTCTTTGGGACGCTAAGAAACAACTCGCTCTGCACAGTGCTCTTACAGCCTACCGGGAACATCTCTTACAAAGGACTGTGAAACGCAGTTTCTTTGCAGGCCTAATCTGGCTGAAGTAGAACTTCTGATCTGCGTGTGCTACATTGCCCTAGAGCGGAAAGGCACAACGTGCAGGCTTCTTTCAAAAGGGCGAGTTCGGCCCCAAAGCATCTTGCTTCCAGCTCTTTGGGAAGCTAAGAAACAACTCGCTCTGTGCAGTGCTCTTAAAGCCTACCGGGAACATGTCTTACAAAGGACTGTGAAACGCAGTTTCTTTTCAGGCCTAATCTGGCTGAAGTAGAACTTCTGATCTGCGTGTGCTACATTGCCCTAGAGCGGAAAGGCACAACGTGCAGGCTTGTTTCCGAAGGGCGAGTTGGGACCCAAAGCATCTTGCTTCCAGCTCTTTGGGAAGCTAAGAAACAACTCGCTCTGCCCAGTGCTCTTACAGCCTACAGGGAACATCTCTTACAAACGTCTGTGAAACGCAGTTTCTTTGCAGGCCTGATCTGGCTGAAGTAGAACTTCTGCTCTGCGTGTGCTACATTGCCCTAGAGTGGAAAGGCACAACGTGCAGGCTTCTTTACAAAGACCGAATTGGGCCCCAAAGCATCTTGCTTCCAGCTCTTTGGGAAGCTAGGAAACAACTCGCTCTGCACAGTGCTCTAACAGCCTACCGGGAGCATCTCTTACAAAGGCCTGTGAAACGCAGTTTCTTTGCAGGCCTGATCTGCCTGAAGTAAAACTTCTGCTCTGGGTGTGTTACATGGCCCTAGAGCTGAAAGGCACAACGTGCAGGCTTCTTTCCAAAGGGCGAGTTGGGCCCCAAAGCATCTTGCTTCCAGGTCTTTGGGAAGCTAAGAATCAACTCGCTGAGCACAGTGCTCTTACAACCTACCGGGAGCATCTCTTACAAAGGCCTGTGAAACGCAGTTTCTTTGCAGGCCTGAGCTGGCTGAAGTAGAACTTCTGCTCTGGGAGTGCTACATTGACCTAGAGCTGAAAGGCACAACGTGCAGGCTTCTTTCCAAAGGGCGAGTAGGGCCCCAAAGCATCTTGCTTCCAGCTCTTTGAAAGCTAAGAAACAACTCACTCTGCGCAGTGCTCTTACAGCCTACCAGGAACATCTCTTACAAAGGCCTGTGAAACGCAGCTTCTTTGCAGGCCTGATCTTGCTGAAGTAGAACTTCTGCTCTGGGTGTGCTACATTGCCCTAGAGCTGAAACTCACAACGTGAAGGCTGCTTTCCAAAGGGCGAGTTGGGCCCCAAAGCATCTTGCTTCCAGCTCTTTGGGAAGCTAAGAAACAACTCGCTCTGCACAGTGCTCTTACAGCCTACCGGGAACATCTCTTACAAACGTCTGTGAAACGCAGTTTCTTTGCAGGCCTGATCTGGCTGAAGTAGAACTTCTGATCTGCGTGTGCTACATTGGCCTAGAGCTGAAAGGCACAACGTGCAGGGTTCTTTCCAAAGGGCGAGTTGGGCCCCACAGCATCTTGCTTCCAGCTCTTTGGGAAGCTAAGAAACAACTCGCTCTGCACAGCGCTCTTACAGCCTACAAGGAACATCTCTTACAAACGTCTGTGAAACGCAGTTTCTTTGCAGGCCTGATCTGGCTGAAGTAGAACTTCTGCTCTGCGTGTGCTACATTGCCCTAGAGTGGAAAGGCAAAACGTGCAGGCTTCTTTCCAAAGGGCGGATTGGGCCCCAAAGCATCTTGCTTCCAGCTCTTTGGGAAGCTAAGAAAGAACTCGCTCTGCACAGTGCTCTTACAGGCTACCGGGAGCATCACTTACAAAGGCCTGTGAAATGCAGTTTCTTTGCAGGCCTGATCTAGCTGAAGTAGAACTTCTGCTCTGGGTGTGCTACATTGCCTTAGAGCTGAAAGGCACAACGTGCAGGCTTCTTACCAAAGGAGAGTAGGGCCCCAAAGCATCTTGCTTCCAGCTCTTTGGAAAGCTAAGAAACAACTCGCTCTGCACAGTGCTCTTACAGCCTACCGGGAACATCTCTTACAAAGGCCTATGAAACGCAGTTTCTTTGCAGGCCTGAGCTGGCTGAAATAGAACTTATGCTCTGGGTGTGCTTCATTGCCCTAGAGCTGAAAGGCACAACGTGCAGGCTTCTTTCCAAAGGGCGAGTAGGGCCCCAAAGCATCTTGCTTCCAGCTCTTTGGAAAGCTAAGAAACAACTCGCTCTGCAGAGTGCTCTTACAGCCTACGGGGAACATCTCTTACAAAGGCCTGTGAAACGCAGTTTCTTTGCAGGCCTGATCTGGCTGAAGTAGAACTTCTGCTCTGGGTGTGCTAGATAGCCCTAGAGCTGAAAGGCATAACGTGCAGGCGTCTTTCCAAAGGGCGAGTTGGGCCCCACAGCATCTTGCTTCCAGCTCTTTGGGAAGCTAAGAAACAACTCGCTCTGCGCAGTGCTCTTACAGCCTACCGGGAACATCTCTTACAAAGTCCTGTGAAACACAGTTTCTTTGCAGGCCTGCTTTGGCTGAAGTAAAACTTCTGCTCTGGGTGTGCTACATGGCCCTAGAGCTGAAAGGCACAATGTGCAGGCTTCTTTAAAAAGGGCGAGTTGGGCCCCAAAGCATCTTGCTTCCAGCTCTTGGGGAAGCTAAGAAACAACTCGCTCTGCAGAGTGCTCTTACAGCCTACCGGGAGCATCACTTACAAAGGCCTGTGAAATGAAGTTTCTTTGCAGGCCTGATCTGGCTGAAGTAGAACTTCTGCTCTGGGTGTGCTACATTGCCCTAGAGCTGAAAGGCACAACGTGCAGGCTTCTTTCAAAAGGGCGAGTTCGGCCCCAAAGCATCTTGCTTCCAGCTCTTTGGGAAGCTAAGAAACAACTCGCTCTGTGCAGTGCTCTTAAAGCCTACCGGGAACATGTCTTACAAAGGACTGTGAAACGCAGTTTCTTTGCAGGCCTAATCTGGCTGAAGTAGAACTTCTGCTCTGCGTGTGCTACATTGCCCTAGAGCGGAAAGGCACAACGTGCAGGCTTCTTTCCGAAGGGCGAGTTGGGCCCCAAAGCATCTTGCTTCCAGCTCTTTGGGAAGCTAAGAAACAACTCGCTCTGCACAGTGCTCTTACAGCCTACCGGGAACATCTCTTACAAACGTCTGTGAAACGCAGTTTTTTTGCAGGCCTGATCTGGCTGAAGTAGAACTTCTGCTCTGCGTGTGCTACATGGCCCTAGAGATGAAAGGCACAACGTGCAGGCTTCTTTCCAAAGGGCGAATGGGCCCCAAAGCATCTTGCTTCCAGCTCTTTGGGAAGCTAAGAAACAACTCGCTCTGCACAGTGCTCTTACAACCTACCGGGAGCATCTCTTACAAAGGCCTGTGAAACGCAGTTTCTTTGCAGGCCTGAGCTGGCCGAAGTAGAACTTCTGCTGTGTGTGTGCTACATTGCCCTAGAGCTGAAAGGCACAACGTGCAGGCTTCTTTCCAAATGGCGATTGGGCCCCACCGCATCTTGCTTCCAGCTCTTTGGGAAGCTAAGACACAACTCGCTCTGCGCAGTGCTCTTCCAGCCGACCGGGAACATCTCTTACAAAGGCCTGGGAAACGCAGTTTCTTTGCAGGCCTGATCTGGCTGAAGTAGAACTTCTGCTCTGGGTGTGCTACATGGCCCTAGAGCTGAAAGGCACAACGTGCAGGCTTCTTTCCAAAGGGCGAGTTGGGCCCCAAAGCATCTTGCTTCCAGCTCTTTGGGAAGCTAAGAAACAACTCGCTCTGCACAGTGCTCTTACAGCCTACCGGGAACATCTCTTACAAAGGCCTGTGAAACGCAGCTTCTTTGCAGGCCTAATCTGGCTGAAGTAGAACTTCTGCTCTGGGTGTGCTACATTGCCCTAGAGCTGAAACTCACAACGTGAGGGCCGCTTTCCAAAGGGCGAGTTGGGTCCCAAAGCATCTTGCCTGAAGCTCTTTGGGAAGCTAAGAAACAACTCGCAGTGCACAGTGCTCTTACAGCCTACCGGGAACATCTCTTACAAAGGCCTGTGAAACGCAGTTTCTTTGCAGGCCTGTTCTGGCTCAAGTAGAACTTCTGCTCTGCGTGTGCTACATTGCCGTAGAGCGGAAAGGCACAACGTGCAGGCTTCTTTCCAAAGGGCGAGTTGGGCCCCAAAGCATCTTGCTTCCAGCTCTTTGGGAAGATAATAAACAACTCGCTCTGCACAGTGCTCTTACAGCCTACAGGGAACATCTCTTACAAAGGCCTGGGAAACGCAGTTTCTTTGCAGGCCTGATCTGCCTGAAGTAGAACTTCTGCTCTGGGTGTGCTACATTGCCCTAGAGCTGAAAGACACAAAGTGCAGGCTTCTTTCCAAAGGGCGAGTTGGGCCCCACAGCATCTTGCTTCCAGCTCTTTGGGAAGCTAAGAAACAACTCGCTCTGCGCAGTGCTCTTCCAGCCGACCGGGAACATCTCTTACAAAGGCCTGGGAAACGCAGCTTCTTTGCAGGCCTGATCTGGCTGAAGTAGAACTTCTGCTCTGGGTGTGCTACATGGCGCTAGAGCTGAAAGGCACAACGTGCAGGCTTCTTTCCAAAGGGCGAGTTGAGCCCTAAAGCATCTTGCTTCCAGCTCTTTGGGATGCTAAGAAACAACTCGCTCTGCACAGTGCTCTTACAGCCTACCAGGAACATCTCTTACAAAGGCCTGTGAAACGCAGCTTCTTTGCAGGCCTGATCTTGCTGAAGTAGAACTTCTGCTCTGGGTGTGCTACATTGCCCTAGAGCTGAAACTCACAACGTGAAGGCTGCTTTCCAAAGGGCGAGTTGGGCCCCAAAGCATCTTGCTTCCAGCTCTTTGGGAAGCTAAGAAACAACTCGCTCTGCACAGTGCTCTTACAGCCTACCGGGAACATCTCTTACAAACGTCTGTGAAACGCAGTTTCTTTGCAGGCCTGATCTGGCTGAAGTAGAACTTCTGATCTGCGTGTGCTACATTGGCCTAGAGCTGAAAGGCACAACGTGCAGGGTTCTTTCCAAAGGGCGAGTTGGGCCCCACAGCATCTTGCTTCCAGCTATTTGGGAAGCTAAGAAACAACTCGCTCTGCACAGCGCTCTTACAGCCTACAAGGAACATCTCTTACAAACGTCTGTGAAACGCAGTTTCTTTGCAGGCCTGATCTGGCTGAAGTAGAACTTCTGCTCTGCGTGTGCTACATTGCCCTAGAGTGGAAAGGCACAACGTGCAGGCTTCTTTCCAAAGGGCGGATTGGGCCCCAAAGCATCTTGCTTCCAGCTCTTTGGGAAGCTAAGAAAGAACTCGCTCTGCACAGCGCTCTTACAGCCTACAGGGAACATCTCTTGCTAACGTCTGTCAAACGCAGTTTCTTTGCAGGTCTGATCTGGCTGAAGTAGAACTTCTGATCTGGGTGTGCTACATGGCCCTAGAGCTGAAAGGCACAACGTGCAGGCTTCTTTCCAAAGGGCGAGTTGGGTCCCAAAGCATCTTGCTTCCAGCTCTTTGGGAAGCTAAGAAACAACTCGCTCTGCACAGTGCTCTTACAGCCTACCGGGAACATCTCTTACAAAGGCCTGTGAAACGCAGTTTCTTTGCAGGCCTGATCAGGTTGAAGTAGATCTTCTGCTCTAGGTGTGCTACACGGCCCTAGAGCTGAAAGGCACAACGTGCAGGCTTCTTTCCAAAGGGCGAGTTGGGCCCCAAAGCATCTTGCTTCCACCTATTTGGGAAGCTAAGAAACAACTCGCTCTGCACAGTGCTCTTACAGCCTACCGGGAGCATCTCTTACAAAGGCCTGTGAAACGCAGTTTCTTTGCAGGCCTGAGCTGGCTGAAGTAGAACTTCTGCTCTGGGTGTGCTACATTGCCCTAGAGCTGAAAGGCACAACGTGCAGGCTTCTTTCCAAAGGGCGAGTTCGGCCCAAAAGCATCTTGCTTCCAGCTCATTGGAAAGCTAAGAAACAACTCGCTCTGCACAGTGCTCTTACAGCCTACCGGGAACATCTCTTACAAAGGCCTGTGAAACGCAGTTTCTTTGCAGGCCTCATCTGGCTGAAGTAGAACTTCTGCTCTGGGTGAGCTAGATTACCCTTGAGCTGAAAGGCACAACGTGCAGGCTTCTTTCCAAAGGGCGAGTTGGGCCCCAAAGCATCTTGCTTCCAGCTCTTTGGGAAGCTAAGAAACAACTCGCTCTGCACAGTGCTCTTACAGCCTACCGGGAGCATCACTTACAAAGGCCTGTGAAATGAAGTTTCTTTGCAGGCCTGATCTTGCTGAAGTAGAACTTCTACTCTGGGTGTGCTACATTGCCCTAGAGCTGAAAGGCACAACGTGCAGGCTTCTTTCCGAAGGGCGAGTTGGGCCCCAAAGCATCTTGCTTCCAGCTCTTTGGAAAGCTAAGAAACAACTCGCTCTGCGCAGTGCTCTTACAGCCTACCGGGAACATCTCTTACAAATGCCTTTGAAATGCAGTTTCTTTGCAGGCCTGAGCTGGCTGAAGTAGAACTTCTGCTCTGGGTGTGCTACATTGGCATAGAGCTGAAAGGCTCAACGTGCGGGCTTCTTTCCAAAGGGCGAGTTGGGCCCCAAAGCATCTTGCTTCCATCTCTTTTGGAAGCTAAGAAACAACTCGCTCTGCACAGTGCTCTTACAGGCTACCGGGAGCATCACTTACAAAGGCCTGTGAAATGCAGTTTCTTTGCAGGCCTGATCTAGCTGAAGTAGAACTTCTGCTCTGGGTGTGCTACATTGCCTTAGAGCTGAAAGGCACAACGTGCAGGCTTCTTACCAAAGGAGAGTAGGGCCCCAAAGCATCTTGCTTCCAGCTCTTTGGAAAGCTAAGAAACAACTCGCTCTGCACAGTGCTCTTACAGCCTACCGGGAACATCTCTTACAAAGGCCTATGAAACGCAGTTTCTTTGCAGGCCTGAGCTGGCTGAAATAGAACTTATGCTCTGGGTGTGCTTCATTGCCCTAGAGCTGAAAGGCACAACGTGCAGGCTTCTTTCCAAAGGGCGAGTAGGGCCCCAAAGCATCTTGCTTCCAGCTCTTTGGAAAGCTAAGAAACAACTCGCTCTGCAGAGTGCTCTTACAGCCTACGGGGAACATCTCTTACAAAGGCCTGTGAAACGCAGTTTCTTTGCAGGCCTGATCTGGCTGAAGTAGAACTTCTGCTCTGGGTGTGCTAGATAGCCCTAGAGCTGAAAGGCATAACGTGCAGGCGTCTTTCCAAAGGGCGAGTTGGGCCCCACAGCATCTTGCTTCCAGCTCTTTGGGAAGCTAAGAAACAACTCGCTCTGCGCAGTGCTCTTACAGCCTACCGGGAACATCTCTTACAAAGTCCTGTGAAACACAGTTTCTTTGCAGGCCTGATTTGGCTGAAGTAAAACTTCTGCTCTGGGTGTGCTACATGGCCCTAGAGCTGAAAGGCACAATGTGCAGGCTTCTTTAAAAAGGGCGAGTTGGGCCCCAAAGCATCTTGCTTCCAGCTCTTGGGGAAGCTAGGAAACAACTCGCTCTGCAGAGTGCTCTTACAGCCTACCGGGAGCATCACTTACAAAGGCCTGTGAAATGAAGTTTCTTTGCAGGCCTGATCTGGCTGAAGTAGAACTTCTGCTCTGGGTGTGCTACATTGCCCTACAGCTGAAAGGCACAACGTGCAGGCTTCTTTCCAAAGGGCGAGTTGGGCCCCAAAGCATCTTGCTTCCAGCTCTTTGGGAAGCTAAGAATCAACTCGCTGAGCGCAGTGCTCTTACAACCTACCGGGAGAATCTCTTCCAAAGGCCTGTGAAACGCAGTTTCTTTGCAGGCCTGATCTGGCTGAAGTAGAACTTCTGCTCTGGGAGTGCTACACTGCCCTAGAGCTGAAAGGCACAACGTGCAGGCTTCTTTCCAAAGGGCGAGTTGGGCCCCAAAGCATCTTGCTTCCAGCTCTTTGGGAAGCTAAGAAACAACTCGCTCTGCGCAGTGCTCTTAAAGCCTACCGGGAACATCTCTTACAAAGGACTGTGAAACGCAGTTTCTTTGCAGGCCTAATCTGGCTGAAGTAGAACTTCTGATCTGCGTGTGCTACATTGCCCTAGAGCGGAAAGGCACAACGTGCAGGCTTCTTTCAAAAGGGCGAGTTCGGCCCCAAAGCATCTTGCTTCCAGCTCTTTGGGAAGCTAAGAAACAACTCGCTCTGTGCAGTGCTCTTAAAGCCTACCGGGAACATGTCTTACAAAGGACTGTGAAACGCAGTTTCTTTTCAGGCCTAATCTGGCTGAAGTAGAACTTCTGATCTGCGTGTGCTACATTGCCCTAGAGCGGAAAGGCACAACGTGCAGGCTTGTTTCCGAAGGGCGAGTTGGGCCCCAAAGCATCTTGCTTCCAGCTCTTTGGGAAGCTAAGAAACAACTCGCTCTGCCCAGTGCTCTTACAGCCTACAGGGAACATCTTTTACAAACGTCTGTGAAACGCAGTTTCTTTGCAGGCCTGATCTGGCTGAAGTAGAACTTCTGCTCTGCGTGTGCTACATTGCCGTAGAGCGGAAAGGCACAACGTGCAGGCTTCTTTCCAAAGGGCGAGTTGGGCCCCAAAGCATCTTGCTTCCAGCTCTTTGGGAAGATAATAAACAACTCGCTCTGCACAGTGCTCTTACAGCCTACAGGGAACATCTCTTACAAAGGCCTGGGAAACGCAGTTTCTTTGCAGGCCTGATCTGCCTGAAGTAGAACTTCTGCTCTGGGTGTGCTACAGTGCCCTAGAGCTGAAAGACACAAAGTGCAGGCTTCTTTCCAAAGGGCGAGTTGGGCCCCACAGCATCTTGCTTCCAGCTCTTTGGGAAGCTAAGAAACAACTCGCTCTGCGCAGTGCTCTTCCAGCCGACCGGGAACATCTCTTACAAAGGCCTGGGAAACGCAGCTTCTTTGCAGGCCTGATCTGGCTGAAGTAGAACTTCTGCTCTGGGTGTGCTACATGGCGCTAGAGCTGAAAGGCACAACGTGCAGGCTTCTTTCCAAAGGGCGAGTTGAGCCCCAAAGCATCTTGCTTCCAGCTCTTTGGGATGCTAAGAAACAACTCGCTCTGCACAGTGCTCTTACAGCCTACCAGGAACATCTCTTACAAAGGCCTGTGAAACGCAGCTTCTTTGCAGGCCTGATCTTGCTGAAGTAGAACTTCTGCTCTGGGTGTGCTACATTGCCCTAGAGCTGAAACTCACAACGTGAAGGCTGCTTTCCATAGGGCGAGTTGGGCCCCAAAGCATCTTGCTTCCAGCTCTTTGGGCAGCTAAGAAACAACTCGCTCTGCACAGTGCTCTTACAGCCTACCGGGAACATCTCTTACAAACGTCTGTGAAACGCAGTTTCTTTGCAGGCCTGATCTGGCTGAAGTAGAACTTCTGATCTGCGTGTGCTACATTGGCCTAGAGCTGAAAGGCACAACGTGCAGGGTTCTTTCCAAAGGAGAGTAGGGCCCCAAAGCATCTTGCTTCCAGCTCTTTGGGAAGCTAAGAAACAACTCGCTCTGCACAGCGCTCTTACAGCCTACAAGGAACATCTCTTACAAACGTCTGTGAAACGCAGTTTCTTTGCAGGCCTGATCTGGCTGAAGTAGAACTTCTGCTCTGCGTGTGCTACATTGCCCTAGAGTGGAAAGGCACAACGTGCAGGCTTCTTTCCAAAGGGCGGATTGGGCCCCAAAGCATCTTGCTTCCAGCTCTTTGGGAAGCTAAGAAAGAACTCGCTCTGCACAGCGCTCTTACAGCCTACAGGGAACATCTCTTGCTAACGTCTGTCAAACGCAGTTTCTTTGCAGGTCTGATCTGGCTGAAGTAGAACTTCTGATCTGCGTGTGCTACATGGCCCTAGAGCTGAAAGGCACAACGTGCAGGCTTCTTTCCAAAGGGCGAGTTGGGCCCCAAAGCATCTTGCTTCCAGCTCTTTGGGAAGCTAAGAAACAACTCGCTCTGCACAGTGCTCTTACAGCCTACCGGGAACATCTCTTACAAAGGCCTGTGATACGCAGTTTCTTTGCAGGCCTGATCAGGTTGAAGTAGATCTTCTGCTCTAGGTGTGCTACACGGCCCTAGAGCTGAAAGGCACAACGTGCAGGCTTCTTTCCAAAGGGCGAGTTGGGCCCCAAAGCATCTTGCTTCCACCTATTTGGGAAGCTAAGAAACAACTCGCTCTGCACAGTGCTCTTACAGCCTAACGGGAGCATCTCTTACA
>NW_027226727.1:0-31069 GCF_037783145.1 Equus przewalskii | reverse complement strand
TTGATCTGGCTGAAGTAGAACTTTTGCTCTGCGTGTGCTACATTGGTCTAGAGCTGAAAGGCACAACGTGCAGGCTTCTTTGCAAAGGGCGAGTTGGGCCCCAGAGCAACTTGCTTCCAGCTCTTTGGGAAGCTAAGAAACAACTCGCTCTGCACAGTGCTCTTACAGCCTACCGGGAAAATCTCTTACAAAGGCCTGTGAAACGCAGTTTCTTTGCATGCCTGATCTGGCTGAAGTAGAACTTCTGCACTGGGTGTGCTACATGGCCCTAGAGCTGAAAGGCACAACGTGCAGGCTTCTTTCCAAAGGGCGAGTTGGGCCCCAAAGCATCTTGCTTCCAGCTCTTTGGGAAGCTAAGAAAGAACTCGCTGTACGCAGTGCTCTTACAGCCTACCGGGAACATCTCTTACAAAGGACTGTGAAACGCAGTTTCTTTGCAGGCCTGATCTGGCTGAAGTAGAACTTCTGCTCTGCGTGTGCTACATTGCCCTAGAGCGGAAAGGCACAACGTGCATGCTTCTTTCCAAAGGGTGAGTTGGGCCGCAAAACATCCTGCTTCCAGCTCTTTGAGAAGCTAAGAAACAACTCGATCTGCACAGTGCTCTTACAGCCTACAGGGAACATCTCTTACAAACGGCTGTGAAACGCAGTTTCTTTGCAGGCATGATCTGGCAGAAGTAGAACTTCTGCTCTGCGTGTGCTACATGGCCCTAGAGATGAAAGGCACAACGTGCAGGCTTCTTTCCAAAGGGCGAGTTGGGCCCCACAGCATCTTGCTTCCAGCTCTTTGGGAAGCTAAGAAACAACTCGCTCTGCACAGTGCTCTTACAGCCTACCGGGAACATCTCTTACAAAGGCCTGTGAAACGCAGTTTCTCTGCAGGCCTGATCTGGCTGAAGTAGAACTTCTGCTCTGGGTGTGCTACATGGCCCTAGAGCTGAAAGGCACAACGTGCAGGCTTCTTTCCCAAGGGCGAGTTGGTCCCCCAAGCATCTTGCTTCCAGCTCTTTGGCAAGCTATGAAACAACTTGCTCTGCACAGTGTTCTTACAGCCTACCGGGAGCATCACTTACAAAGGCCTGTGAAATGCAGGTTCTTTGCAGGCCTGATCTGGCTGAAGTAGAAATTCTGCTCTGGGTGTGCTACATTGCCCTAGAGCTGAAAGGCACAACGTGCAGGCTTCCTTCGAAAGGGCAAGTTGGGCCCCAAAGCATCTTGCTTCCAGCTCTTTGGGAAGCTAAGAAACAACTCGCTCTGCACATTGCTCTTACAGCCTACCGGGAACATCTCTTACAAAGGCCTGTGAAACGCAGTTTCTTTGCAGGCCTGATCTGGCTGAAGTAGAACTTCTGCACTGGGTGTGCTACATGGCCCTAGAACTGAAAGGCACAACGTGCAGGCTTCTTTCCAAAGGGCGAGTTGGGCCCCAAAGCATCTTGCTTCCAGCTCTTTGGGAAGCTAAGAAACAACTCGCTGTGCGCAGTGCTCTTACAGCCTACCGGGAACATCTCTTACAAAGGACTGTGAAACGCAGTTTCTTTGCAGGCCTGATCTGGCTGAAGAAGAACTGCTCTGCGTGTGCTACATTGCCCTAGAGCGGAAAGGCACAACGTGCATGCTTCTTTCCACAGGGTGAGTTGGGCCGCAATACATCCTGCTTCCAGCTCTTTGGGAAGCTAAGAAACAACTCGCTCTGCACAGTGCTCTTCCAACCTACAGGGAACATCTCTTACAAAGGTCTGTGACACGCAGTTTCTTTGCAGGCATGATCTGGCTGAAGTAGAACTTCTGCTCTGCGTGTGCTACATGGCCCTAGAGATGAAAGGCACAACGTGCAGGCTTCTTTCCAAAGGGCGAGTTGGGCCCCAAAGCATCTTGCTTCCAGCTCTTTGGAAAGCTAAGAAAGAACTGGCTCTGCACAGTGCTCTTACAGCCTACCGGGAACATCTCTTACAAAGGCCTGGGAAACGCAGTTTCTTTGCAGGCCTGATCTGGCTGAAGTAGAACTTCTGCTCTGGGTGTGCTACATTGCCCTAGAGCTGAAAGGCACAACGTGCAGGCTTCTTTCCAAAGGGCGAGTAGGGCCCCAAAGCATCTTGCTTCCAGCCCTTTGGAAAGCTAAGAAACAACTCTCACTGCACAGTGCTCTTACAGCCTACCGGGAACATCTCTTCCAAAGGCCTGTGAAACGCAGTTTCTTTGCAGGCCTGATCTGGCTGAAGTAGAACTTCTGCTCTGGGTGTGCTACATTACCCTAGAGCTGAAAGGCACAACGTGCAGGCTTCTTTCCAAAGGGCGAGTTGGGCCCCAAAGCATCTTGCTTCCAGCTGTTTGGGAAGCTAAGAAACAACTCGCTCTGCCCAGTGCTCTTACAGCCTACCGGGAACATCTCTTACAAACGTCTGTGAAACGCAGTTTCTTTGCAGGCCTGATCTGGCTGAAGTAGAACTTCTGCTCTGCGTGTGCTACATGGCCCTAGAGCTGAAAGGCACAACGTGCAGGCTTCTTTCCAAAGGGCGAGTTGGGCCCCAAAGCATCTTGCTTCCAGCTCTTTGGAAAGCTAAGAAAGAACTGGCTCTGCACAGTGCTCTTACAGCCTACCGGGAGCATCTCTTACAAAGGCCTGGGAAACGCAGTTTCTTTGCAGGCCTGATCTGGCTGAAGTAGAACTTCTGCTCTGGGTGTGCTACATTGCCCTAGAGCTGAAAGGCACAACGTGCAGGCTTCTTTCCAAAGGGCGAGTAGGGCCCCAAAGCATCTTGCTTCCAGCTCTTTGGAAAGCTAAGAAACAACTCTCACTGCACAGTGCTCTTACAGCCTACCGGGAACATCTCTTCCAAAGGCCTGTGAAACGCAGTTTCTTTGCAGGCCTGACCTGGCTGAAGTAGAACTTCTGCTCTGAGTGTGCTACATTGCCCTAGAGCTGAAAGGCACAACGTGCAGGCTTCTTTCTAAAGGGTGAGTTGGGCCCCAAAGCATCTTGCTTCCAGCTCTTTGGGAAGCTAAGAAACAACTCGCTCTGCGCAGTGCTCTTACAGCCTACCTGGAACATCTCTTCCAAAGGCCTGTGAAACGCAGTTTCTTTGCAGGCCTGATCTGGCTGAAGTAGAACTTCTGCACTGGGTGTGCTACATGGCCCTAGAGCTGAAAGGCACAACGTGCAGGCTTCTTTCCAAAGGGCGAGTTGGGCCACAAAGCATCTTGCTTCCAGCTCTTTGGGAAGCTAAGAAACAACTCGCTCTGCGCAGTGCTCTTACAGCCTACCGGGAACATCTCTTACAAAGGCCTGTGAAACACAGTTTCTTTGCAGGCCTGATCTGGCTGAAGTAGAACTTCTGCTCTGGGTGGGCTACATTGGCCTAGAGCTGAAAGGCACAACGTGCACGCTTCTTTCCAAAGGGCGAGTTGGGCCCCAAAGCATCTTGCTTCCAGCTCTTTGGGAAGCTAAGAAACAACTCGCTCTGCACAGTGCTCTTACAGCCTACCGGGAACATCTCTTACAAAGGCCTGTGAAATGCAGTTTCTTTGCAGGCCTGATCTGGCTGAAGTAGAACTTCTGCTCTGGGTGTGCTACATGGCCCTAGAGCTGAAAGGCACAACGTGCAGGCTTCTTTCCAAAGGGCGAGTTGGGCCCCAAAGCATCTTGCTTCCAGCTCTGTGGGAAGCTAAGAAACAACTTGCTCTGCACAGTGCTCTTACAGCCTACCTGGAGCATCACTTACAAAGGCGTGTGAAATGCAGTTTCTTTGCAGGCCTGATCTGGCTGAAGTAGAAATTCTGCTCTGGGTGTGCTACATTGCCCTAGAGCTGAAAGGCACAACGTGCAGGCTTCTTTCCAAAGGGCAAGTTGGGCCCCAAAGCATCTTGCTTCCAGCTCTTTGGGAAGCTAAGAAACAACTCGCTCTGCACAGTGCTCTTACAGCCTACCGGGAACATCTCTTACAAAGGCCTGTGAAACGCAGTTTCTTTGTAGGCCTGATCTGGCTGAAGTAGAACTTCTGCTCTGGGTGTGCTACATTGCCCTAGAGCTGAAAGGCACAACGTGCATGCTTCTTTCCAAAGGGCGAGTTGGGCCCCAAAGCATCTTGCTTCCAGCTCTTTGGGAAGCTAAGTAACAACTCGCTCTGCACAGTGCTCTTACAGCCTACCGGGAGCATCACTTACAAAGGCCTGTGAAATGCAGTTTCTTTGCAGGCCTGTTCTGGCTGAAGTAGAACTTCTGCTCTGGGTGTGCTACATGGCCCTAGAGCTGAAAGGCACAACGTGCAGGCTTCTTTCCAAAGGGCGAGTTGGGCCCCAAAGCATTTTGCTTCCAGCTCTTTGGGAAGCTAAGAAACAACTCGCTCTGCACAGTGCTCTTACAGCCTACCGGGAACATCTCTTACAAACGCCTGTGAAACGCAGTTTCTTTGCAGTATTGATCTGGCTGAAGTAGAACTTTTGCTCTGCGTGTGCTACATTGGTCTAGAGCTGAAAGGCACAACGTGCAGGCTTCTTTGCAAAGGGCGAGTTGGGCCCCAGAGCAACTTTCTTCCAGCTCTTTGGGAAGCTAAGAAACAACTCGCTCTGCACAGTGCTCTTACAGCCTACCGGGAAAATCTCTTACAAAGGCCTGTGAAACGCAGTTTCTTTGCATGCCTGATCTGGCTGAAGTAGAACTTCTGCACTGGGTGTGCTACATGGCCCTAGAGCTGAAAGGCACAACGTGCAGGCTTCTTTCCAAAGGGCGAGTTGGGCCCCAAAGCATCTTGCTTCCAGCTCTTTGGGAAGCTAAGAAAGAACTCGCTGTACGCAGTGCTCTTACAGCCTACCGGGAACATCTCTTACAAAGGACTGTGAAACGCAGTTTCTTTGCAGGCCTGATCTGGCTGAAGTAGAACTTCTGCTCTGCGTGTGCTACATTGCCCTAGAGCGGAAAGGCACAACGTGCATGCTTCTTTCCAAAGGGTGAGTTGGGCTGCAAAACATCCTGCTTCCAGCTCTTTGAGAAGCTAAGAAACAACTCGATCTGCACAGTGCTCTTACAGCCTACAGGGAACATCTCTTACAAACGGCTGTGAAACGCAGTTTCTTTGCAGGCATGATCTGGCAGAAGTAGAACTTCTGCTCTGCGTGTGCTACATGGCCCTAGAGATGAAAGGCACAACGTGCAGGCTTCTTTCCAAAGGGCGAGTTGGGCCCCACAGCATCTTGCTTCCAGCTCTTTGGGAAGCTAAGAAACAACTCGCTCTGCACAGTGCTCTTACAGCCTACCGGGAACATCTCTTACAAAGGCCTGTGAAACGCAGTTTCTCTGCAGGCCTGATCTGGCTGAAGTAGAACTTCTGCTCTGGGTGTGCTACATGGCCCTAGAGCTGAAAGGCACAACGTGCAGGCTTCTTTCCCAAGGGCGAGTTGGTCCCCCAAGCATCTTGCTTCCAGCTCTTTGGCAAGCTATGAAACAACTTGCTCTGCACAGTGTTCTTACAGCCTACCGGGAGCATCACTTACAAAGGCCTGTGAAATGCAGGTTCTTTGCAGGCCTGATCTGGCTGAAGTAGAAATTCTGCTCTGGGTGTGCTACATTGCCCTAGAGCTGAAAGGCACAACGTGCAGGCTTCCTTCGAAAGGGCAAGTTGGGCCCCAAAGCATCTTGCTTCCAGCTCTTTGGGAAGCTAAGAAACAACTCGCTCTGCACATTGCTCTTACAGCCTACCGGGAACATCTCTTACAAAGGCCTGTGAAACGCAGTTTCTTTGCAGGCCTGTTCTGGCTGAAGTAGAACTTCTGCTCTGGGTGTGCTACATTGCCCTAGAGCTGAAAGGCACAACGTGCAGGCTTCTTTCCAAAGGGCGAGTTGGGCCCCAAAGCATCTTGCTTCCAGCTCATTGGGAAGCTAAGAAACAACTCGCTCTGCACAGTGCTCTTACAGCCTACCGGGAACATCTCTTACAAAGGCCTGTGAAACGCAGTTTCTTTGCAGGCCTGAGCTGGCTGAAGTAGAACTTCTTCTCTGGGTGTGCTACATTGCCCTAGAGCTGAAAGGCACAACGTACATGCTTCTTTCCAAAGGGCAAGTTGGGCCCCAAAGCATCTTGCTTCCAGCTCTTTGGGAAGCTACGAAACAACTCGCTCTGCGCAGTGCTCTTACAGCCTACAGGGAGCATCTCTTCCAAAGGCCTGTGAAACGCAGTTTCTTTGCAGGCCTGATCTGGCTGAAGTAGAACTTCTGCACTGGGTGTGCTACATGGCCCTAGAACTGAAAGGCACAACGTGCAGGCTTCTTTCCAAAGGGCGAGTTGGGCCCCAAAGCATCTTGCTTCCAGCTCTTTGGGAAGCTAAGAAACAACTCGCTGTGCGCAGTGCTCTTACAGCCTACCGGGAACATCTCTTACAAAGGACTGTGAAACGCAGTTTCTTTGCAGGCCTGATCTGGCTGAAGTAGAACTGCTCTGCGTGTGCTACATTGCCCTAGAGCGGAAAGGCACAACGTGCATGCTTCTTTCCACAGGGTGAGTTGGGCCGCAATACATCCTGCTTCCAGCTCTTTGGGAAGCTAAGAAACAACTCGCTCTGCACAGTGCTCTTCCAACCTACAGGGAACATCTCTTACAAACGTCTGTGACACGCAGTTTCTTTGCAGGCATGATCTGGCTGAAGTAGAACTTCTGCTCTGCGCGTGCTACATGGCCCTAGAGATGAAAGGCACAACGTGCAGGCTTCTTTCCAAAGGGCGAGTTGGGCCCCAAAGCATCTTGCTTCCAGCTCTTTGGAAAGCTAAGAAAGAACTGGCTCTGCACAGTGCTCTTACAGCCTACCGGGAACATCTCTTACAAAGGCCTGGGAAACGCAGTTTCTTTGCAGGCCTGATCTGGCTGAAGTAGAACTTCTGCTCTGGGTGTGCTACATTGCCCTAGAGCTGAAAGGCACAACGTGCAGGCTTCTTTCCAAAGGGCGAGTAGGGCCCCAAAGCATCTTGCTTCCAGCCCTTTGGAAAGCTAAGAAACAACTCTCACTGCACAGTGCTCTTACAGCCTACCGGGAACATCTCTTCCAAAGGCCTGTGAAATGCAGTTTCTTTGCAGGCCTGATCTGGCTGAAGTAGAACTTCTGCTCTGGGTGTGCTACATTACCCTAGAGCTGAAAGGCACAACGTGCAGGCTTCTTTCCAAAGGGCGAGTTGGGCCCCAAAGCATCTTGCTTCCAGCTGTTTGGGAAGCTAAGAAACAACTCGCTCTGCCCAGTGCTCTTACAGCCTACAGGGAACATCTCTTACAAACGTCTGTGAAACGCAGTTTCTTTGCAGGCATGATGTGGCTGAAGTAGAACTTCTGCTCTGCGTGTGCTACATGGCCCTAGAGATGAAAGGCACAACGTGCAGGCTTCTTTCCAAAGGGCGAGTTGGGCCCCAAAGCATCTTGCTTCCAGCTCTTTGGAAAGCTAAGAAAGAACTGGCTCTGCACAGTGCTCTTACAGCCTACCGGGAGCATCTCTTACAAAGGCCTGGGAAACGCAGTTTCTTTGCAGGCCTGATCTGGCTGAAGTAGAACTTCTGCTCTGGGTGTGCTACATTGCCCTAGAGCTGAAAGGCACAACGTGCAGGCTTCTTTCCAAAGGGCGAGTAGGGCCCCAAAGCATCTTGCTTCCAGCTCTTTTGAAAGCTAAGAAACAACTCTCACTGCACAGTGCTCTTACAGCCTACCGGGAACATCTCTTCCAAAGGCCTGTGGAACGCAGTTTCTTTGCAGGCCTGACCTGGCTGAAGTAGAACTTCTGCTCTGAGTGTGCTACATTGCCCTAGAGCTGAAAGACACAACGTGCAGGCTTCTTTCCAAAGGGTGAGTTGGGCCCCAAAGCATCTTGCTTCCAGCTCTTTGGGAAGCTAAGAAACAACTCGCTCTGCGCAGTGCTCTTACAGCCTACCGGGAACATCTCTTACAAAGGCCTGTGAAACGCAGTTTCTTTGCAGGCCTGATCTGGCTGAAGTAGAACTTCTGCTCTGGGTGTGCTACATGGCCCTAGAGCTGAAAGGCACAACGTGCAGGCTTCTTTCCAAAGGGCGAGTTGGGCCACAAAGCATCTTGCTTCCAGCTCTTTGGGAAGCTACGAAACAACTCGCTCTGCGCAGTGCTCTTACAGCCTACCTGGAACATCTCTTACAAAGGCCTGTGAAACGCAGTTTCTTTGCAGGCCTGGTCTGGCTGAAGTAGAACTTCTGCTCTGGGTGGGCTACATTGGCCTAGAGCTGAAAGGCACAACGTGCACGCTTCTTTCCAAAGGGCGAGTTGGGCCCCAAAGCATCTTGCTTCCAGCTCTTTGGGAAGCTAAGAAACAACTCGCTCTGCACAGTGCTCTTACAGCCTACCGGGAACATCTCTTACAAAGGCCTGTGAAATGCAGTTTCTTTGCAGGCCTGATCTGGCTGAAGTAGAACTTCTGCTCTGGGTGTGCTACATGGCCCTAGAGCTGAAAGGCACAACGTGCACGCTTCTTTCCAAAGGGCGAGTTGGGCCCCAAAGCATCTTGCTTCCAGCTCTTTGGGAAGCTAAGAAACAACTCGCTCTGCACAGTGCTCTTACAGCCTACCGGGAACATCTCTTACAAAGGCCTGTGAAACGCAGTTTCTCTGCAGGCCTGATCTGGCTGAAGTAGAACTTCTGCTCTGGGTGTGCTACATGGCCCTAGAGCTGAAAGGCACAACGTGCAGGCTTCTTTCCCAAGGGCGAGTTGGTCCCCCAAGCATCTTGCTTCCAGCTCTTTGGCAAGCTATGAAACAACTTGCTCTGCCCAGTGTTCTTACAGCCTACCGGGAGCATCACTTACAAAGGCGTGTGAAATGCAGGTTCTTTGCAGGCCTGATCTGGCTGAAGTAGAAATTCTGCTCTGGGTGTGCTACATTGCCCTAGAGCTGAAAGGCACAACGTGCAGGCTTCTTTCGAAAGGGCAAGTTGGGCCCCAAAGCATCTTGCTTCCAGCTCTTTGGGAAGCTAAGAAACAACTCGCTCTGCACATTGCTCTTACAGCCTACCGGGAACATCTCTTACAAAGGCCTGTGAAACGCAGTTTCTTTGTAGGCCTGATCTGGCAGAAGTAGAACTTCTGCTCTGGGTGTGATACATTGCCCTAGAGCTGAAAGGCACAACGTGCAGTCTTTTTTCCAAAGGGCGAGTTGGGCCCCAAAGCATCTTGCTTCCAGCTCTTTGGGAAGCTAAGTAACAACTCGCTCTGCACAGTGCTCTTACAGCCTACCGGGAGCATCACTTACAAAGGCCTGTGAAATGCAGTTTCTTTGCAGGCCTGTTCTGGCTGAAGTAGAACTTCTGCTCTGGGTGTGCTACATGGCCCTAGAGCTGAAAGGCACAACGTGCAGGCTTCTTTCCAAAGGGTGAGTTGGGCCCCAAAGCATTTTGCTTCCAGCTCTTTGGGAAGCTAAGAAACAACTCGCTCTGCACAGTGCTCTTACAGCCTACCGGGAACATCTCTTACAAACGCCTGTGAAACGCAGTTTCTTTGCAGTATTGATCTGGCTGAAGTAGAACTTTTGCTCTGCGTGTGCTACATTGGTCTAGAGCTGAAAGGCACAACGTGCAGGCTTCTTTGCAAAGGGCGAGTTGGGCCCCAGAGCAACTTGCTTCCAGCTCTTTGGGAAGCTAAGACACAACTCGCTCTGCACAGTGCTCTTACAGCCTACCGGGAAAATCTCTTACAAAGGCCTGTGAAACGCAGTTTCTTTGCATGCCTGATCTGGCTGAAGTAGAACTTCTGCACTGGGTGTGCTACATGGCCCTAGAGCTGAAAGGCACAACGTGCAGGCTTCTTTCCAAAGGGCGAGTTGGGCCCCAAAGCATCTTGCTTCCAGCTCTTTGGGAAGCTAAGAAAGAACTCGCTGTACGCAGTGCTCTTACAACCTACCGGGAACATCTCTTACAAAGGACTGTGAAACGCAGTTTCTTTGCAGGCCTGATCTGGCTGAAGTAGAACTTCTGCTCTGCGTGTGCTACATTGCCCTAGAGCGGAAAGGCACAACGTGCATGCTTCTTTCCAAAGGGTGAGTTGGGCCGCAAAACATCCTGCTTCCAGCTCTTTGAGAAGCTAAGAAACAACTCGATCTGCACAGTGCTCTTACAGCCTACAGGGAACATCTCTTACAAACGGCTGTGAAACGCAGTTTCTTTGCAGGCATGATCTGGCAGAAGTAGAACTTCTGCTCTGCGTGTGCTACATGGCCCTAGAGATGAAAGGCACAACGTGCAGGCTTCTTTCCAAAGGGCGAGTTGGGCCCCACAGCATCTTGCTTCCAGCTCTTTGGGAAGCTAAGAAACAACTCGCTCTGCACAGTGCTCTTACAGCCTACCGGGAACATCTCTTACAAAGGCCTGTGAAACGCAGTTTCTCTGCAGGCCTGATCTGGCTGAAGTAGAACTTCTGCTCTGGGTGTGCTACATGGCCCTAGAGCTGAAAGGCACAACGTGCAGGCTTCTTTCCCAAGGGCGAGTTGGTCCCCCAAGCATCTTGCTTCCAGCTCTTTGGCAAGCTATGAAACAACTTGCTCTGCACAGTGTTCTTACAGCCTACCGTGAGCATCACTTACAAAGGCCTGTGAAATGCAGGTTCTTTGCAGGCCTGATCTGGCTGAAGTAGAAATTCTGCTCTGGGTGTGCTACATTGCCCTAGAGCTGAAAGGCACAACGTGCAGGCTTCCTTCGAAAGGGCAAGTTGGGCCCCAAAGCATCTTGCTTCCAGCTCTTTGGGAAGCTAAGAAACAACTCGCTCTGCACATTGCTCTTACAGCCTACCGGGAACATCTCTTACAAAGGCCTGTGAAACGCAGTTTCTTTGCAGGCCTGATCTGGCTGAAGTAGAACTTCTGCACTGGGTGTGCTACATGGCCCTAGAACTGAAAGGCACAACGTGCAGGCTTCTTTCCAAAGGGCGAGTTGGGCCCCAAAGCATCTTGCTTCCAGCTCTTTGGGAAGCTAAGAAACAACTCGCTGTGCGCAGTGCTCTTACAGCCTACCGGGAACATCTCTTACAAAGGACTGTGAAACGCAGTTTCTTTGCAGGCCTGATATGGCTGAAGAAGAACTGCTCTGCGTGTGCTACATTGCCCTAGAGCGGAAAGGCACAACGTGCATGCTTCTTTCCACAGGGTGAGTTGGGCCGCAATACATCCTGCTTCCAGCTCTTTGGGAAGCTAAGAAACAACTCGCTCTGCCCAGTGCTCTTACAGCCTACAGGGAACATCTCTTACAAAGGTCTGTGACACGCAGTTTCTTTGCAGGCATGATCTGGCTGAAGTAGAACTTCTGCTCTGCGTGTGCTACATGGCCCTAGAGATGAAAGGCACAACGTGCAGGCTTCTTTCCAAAGGGCGACTTGGGCCCCAAAGCATCTTGCTTCCAGCTCTTTGGAAAGCTAAGAAAGAACTGGCTCTGCACAGTGCTCTTACAGCCTACCGGGAACATCTCTTACAAAGGCCTGGGAAACGCAGTTTCTTTGCAGGCCTGATCTGGCTGAAGTAGAACTTCTGCTCTGGGTGTGCTACATTGCCCTAGAGCTGAAAGGCACAACGTGCTGGCTTCTTTCCAAAGGGCGAGTAGGGCCCCAAAGCATCTTGCTTCCAGCCCTTTGGAAAGCTAAGAAACAACTCTCACTGCACAGTGCTCTTACAGCCTACCGGGAACATCTCTTCCAAAGGCCTGTGAAACGCAGTTTCTTTGCAGGCCTGATCTGGCTGAAGTAGAACTTCTGCTCTGGGTGTGCTACATTACCCTAGAGCTGAAAGGCACAACGTGCAGGCTTCTTTCCAAAGGGCGAGTTGGGCCCCAAAGCATCTTGCTTCCAGCTGTTTGGGAAGCTAAGAAACAACTCGCTCTGCCCAGTGCTCTTACAGCCTACAGGGAACATCTCTTACAAACGTCTGTGAAACGCAGTTTCTTTGCAGGCATGATCTGGCTGAAGTAGAACTTCTGCTCTGCGTGTGCTACATGGCCCTAGAGCTGAAAGGCACAACGTGCAGGCTTCTTTCCAAAGGGCGAGTTGGGCCCCAAAGCATCTTGCTTCCAGCTCTTTGGAAAGCTAAGAAAGAACTGGCTCTGCACAGTGCTCTTACAGCCTACCGGGAGCATCTCTTACAAAGGCCTGGGAAACGCAGTTTCTTTGCAGGCCTGATCTGGCTGAAGTAGAACTTCTGCTCTGGGTGTGCTACATTGCCCTAGAGCTGAAAGGCACAACGTGCAGGCTTCTTTCCAAAGGGCGAGTAGGGCCCCAAAGCATCTTGCTTCCAGCTCTTTGGAAAGCTAAGAAACAACTCTCACTGCACAGTGCTCTTACAGCCTACCGGGAACATCTCTTCCAAAGGCCTGTGAAACGCAGTTTCTTTGCAGGCCTGACCTGGCTGAAGTAGAACTTCTGCTCTGAGTGTGCTACATTGCCCTAGAGCTGAAAGGCACAACGTGCAGGCTTCTTTCTAAAGGGTGAGTTGGGCCCCAAAGCATCTTGCTTCCAGCTCTTTGGGAAGCTAAGAAACAACTCGCTCTGCGCAGTGCTCTTACAGCCTACCTGGAACATCTCTTCCAAAGGCCTGTGAAACGCAGTTTCTTTGCAGGCCTGATCTGGCTGAAGTAGAACTTCTGCACTGGGTGTGCTACATGGCCCTAGAGCTGAAAGGCACAACGTGCAGGCTTCTTTCCAAAGGGCGAGTTGGGCCACAAAGCATCTTGCTTCCAGCTCTTTGGGAAGCTAAGAAACAACTCGCTCTGCGCAGTGCTCTTACAGCCTACCGGGAACATCTCTTACAAAGGCCTGTGAAACGCAGTTTCTTTGCAGGCCTGATCTGGCTGAAGTAGAACTTCTGCTCTGGGTGGGCTACATTGGCCTAGAGCTGAAAGGCACAACGTGCACGCTTCTTTCCAAAGGGCGAGTTGGGCCCCAAAGCATCTTGCTTCCAGCTCTTTGGGAAGCTAAGAAACAACTCGCTCTGCACAGTGCTCTTACAGCCTACCGGGAACATCTCTTACAAAGGCCTGTGAAATGCAGTTTCTTTGCAGGCCTGATCTGGCTGAAGTAGAACTTCTGCTCTGGGTGTGCTACATGGCCCTAGAGCTGAAAGGCACAACGTGCAGGCTTCTTTCCAAAGGGCGAGTTGGGCCCCAAAGCATCTTGCTTCCAGCTCTGTGGGACGCTAAGAAACAACTCGCTCTGCACCGTGCTCTTACAGCCTACCTGGAGCATCACTTACAAAGGCGTGTGAAATGCAGTTTCTTTGCAGGCCTGATCTGGCTGAAGTAGAACTTCTGCTCTGGGTGTGCTACATTGCCCTAGAGCTGAAAGGCACAACGTGCAGGCTTCTTTCCAAAGGGCGAGTTGGGACCCAAAGCATCTTGCTTCCAGCTCTTTGGGAAGCTAAGAAACAACTCGCTGTGCGCAGTGCTCTCACAGCCTACCGGGAACATCTCTTACAAAGGCCTGTGAAACGCAGTTTCTTTGCAGGCCTGATCTGGCTGAAGTAGAACTTCTGCTCTGGGTGTGCTACATTGCCCTAGAGCTGAAAGGCAAAACGTGCATGCTTCTTTCCAAAGGGCGAGTTGGGCCCCAAAGCATCTTGCTTCCAGCTCTTTGGGAAGCTAAGAAACAACTCGCTCTGCGCAGTGCTCTTACAGCCTACTGGGAACATCTCTTACAAAGGCCTGTGAAAAGCAGTTTCTTTGCAGGCCAGATCTGGCTGAAGTAGAACGTCTGCACTGGGTGTGCTACATGGCCCTAGAGCTGAAAGGCACAACGTGCAGGCTTCTTTCCAAAGGGCGAGTTGGGCCCCAAAGCCTCTTGCTTCCAGCTCTTTGGGAAGCTAAGAAACAACTCGCTGTGCGTAGTGCTCTTACAGCCTACCAGGAACATCTCTTACAAAGGATTGTGAAACGCAGTTTCTTTGCAGGCCTGATGTGGCTGAAGTAGAACTTCTGCTCTGGGTGTGCTACATGGCCCTAGAGCTGAAAGGCACAACGTGCAGGCTTCTTTCCAAAGGGCGAGTTCTGCCCCAAAGCATCTTGCTTCCAGCTCTTTGGGAAGCTAAGAAACAACTCGCTCTGCGCAGTGCTCTTACCGTCTACCGGGAACATCTCTTACAAAGGCCTGTGAAACGCAGTGTCTTTGCAGGCCTGAGCTGGCGGAAGTAGAACTTCTGCTCTGGGTGTGCTACATGGCCCTAGGGCTGAAAGGCACAACGTGCAGGCTTCTTTCCAAAGGGCGAGTTGGGCCCCAAAGCATCTTGCTTCCAGCTCTTTGGGAAGCTAAGAAACAAATCGCTCTGCACAGTGCTCTTACAGCCTACCGGGAACATCTCTTACAAAGGCCTGTGAAACGCAGTTTCTTTGCAGGCCTCATCTGGCTGAAGTAGAACTTCTGCTCTGGGTGTGCTACATGGCCCTAGAGCTGAAAGGTACAACGTGCAGGCTTCTTTCCAAAGGGCGAGTTGGGCCCCAAAGCATCTTGCTTCCAGCTCTTTGGGAAGCTAAGAAACAACTCGCTGAGCGCAGTGCTGTTACAACCTACCGGGAGCATCTCTTACAAAGGCCTATGAAACGCAGTTTCTTTGCAGGCCTGATCTGGCTGAAGTAGAACTTCTGCTCTGGGTGTGCTACATTGCCCTAGAGCTGAAAGGCACAACGCGCAGGCTTCTTTCCAAAGGGCGAGTAGGGCCCCAAAGCATCTTGCTTCCAGCTCTTTGGAAAGCTAAGAAACAACTCGCTCTGCACAGTGCTCTGACAGCCTACCGGGAACATCTCTTACAAAGGCCTGTGAAACGCAGGTTCTTTGCAGGCCTGATTTGGCTCAAGTAGAACTTCTGCTCTGCGTGTGCTACATTGCCCTAGAGCGGAAAGGCACAACGTGCAGGCTTCTTTCCAAATCGCGAGTTGGGCCTCAAAGCAACTTGCTTCCAGCTCTTTGGGAAGCTAAGAAACAACTCGCTCTGCACAGTGCTCTTACAGCCTACCGGGAACATCTCTTACAAATGCCTGTGAAACGCAGTTTCTTTGCAGGCCTCATCTGGCTGAAGTAGAACTTCTGCTCTGGGTGTGCTACATTGCCCTAGAGCTGAAAGGCACAACGTGCAGGCTTCTTTCCAAAGGGCGAGTAGGGCCCCAAAGCATCTTGCTTCCAGCTCTTTGGGAAGCTAAGAAACAACTCGCTTTGCACAGTGCTCTTACAGCCTACCGGGAACATCTCTTACAAATTCCTGTGAAACGCAGTTTCTTTGCAGGCCTGATCTGGCTGAAGTAGAACTTCTGCTTTGGGTGTGCTACATGGCCCTAGAGCTGAAAGGCACAACGTGCAGGCTTCTTTCCAAAGGGCGAGTTGGACCCCACAGCATCTTGCTTCCAGCTCTTTGGGAAGCTAAGAAACAACTCGCTGAGCGCAGTGCTCTTACAACCTACCGGGAGCATCTCATACAAAGGCCTGTGAAACGCAGTTTCTTTGCAGGCCTGAGCTGGCTGAAGTAGAACATCTGCTCTGGGTGTGCTACATATCCCTAGAGCTGAAAGGCAGAACGTGCAGGCCTCTTTCCAAAGGGCGAGTAGGGCCCCAAAGCATCTTGCTTCCAGCTCTTTGGAAAGCTAAGAAACAACTCGCTCTGCACAGTGCTCTTACAGCCTACCGGGAACATCTCTTACAAAGGCCTGTGAAACGCAGTTTCTTTGCAGGCCTGATCTGGCTGAAGTAGAACTTCTGCTCTGGGTGTGCTACATTGCCCTAGAGCTGAAAGGCACAACGTGCAGGCTTCTTTCCAAAGGGCGAGTTGGGCCCCACAGCATCTTGCTTCCAGCTCTTTGGTAAGCTAAGAAAAAACTCGCTCTGCGCAGTGCTCTTCCAGCCGTCCGGGAACATCTCTTACAAAGGCCTGGGAAACGCAGTTTCTTTGCAGGCCTGATCTGGCTGAAGTAGAACTTCTGCTCTGGGTGTGCTACATGGCCCTAGAGCTGAAAGGCACAACGTGCAGGCTTCTTTCCAAAGGGCGAGTTGGGCCCCAAAGCGTCTTGCTTCCAGTTCTTTGGGAAGCTAAGAAACAACTCGCTCTGCACAGTGCTCTTACAGCCTACCGGGAACATCTCTTACAAAGGCCTGTGAAACGCAGTTTCTTTGCAGGCCTGATTTGGCTCAAGTAGAACTTCTGCTCTGCGTGTGCTACATTGCCCTAGAGCGGAAAGGCACAACGTGCAGGCTTCTTTCCAAAGGGCGAGTTGGGCCCCAAAGCATCTTGCTTCCAGCTCTTTGGGAAGGTAAGAAACAACTCGCTCTGCACAGTGCTCCTACAGCCTACCGGGAACATCTCTTACAAAGGCCTGTGAAACGCAGCTTCTTTGCAGGCCTGATCTGGCTGAAGTAGAACTTCTGCTCTGGGTGTGCTACATTGGCCTAGAGCTGAAAGGCTCAACGTGCAGGCTTCTTTCGAAAGGGCGAGTTGGGCCCCAAAGCATCTTGCTTCCAGCTCTTTGGGAAGCTAAGAAACAACTCGCTCTGTACAGCGCTCTTACAGCCTACAGGGAACATCTCTTACAAACGTCTGTCAAAAGCAGTTTCTTTGTAGGCCTGATCTGGCTGAAGTAGAACTTCTGCTCTGGGTGTGCTACATTGGCCTAGAGCTGAAAGGCTCAACGTGCAGTCTTCTTTCGAAAGGGCGAGTTGGCCCAAAGCATCTTGCTTCCAGCTCTTTGGGAAGCTAAGAAACAACTCGTTCTGCACAGTGCTCTTACAGCCTACCGGGAACATCTCTTACAAAGGCCTGTGAAAAGCAGTTTCTTTGCAGGCCTGAGGTGGCTGAAGTAGAACTTCTGCTCTGGGAGTGCTACATTGCCCTAGAGCTGAAAGGCACAACGTGCAGGCTTCTTTCCAAAGGGCGAGTTGGGCCCCACAGCATCTTGCTTCCAGCTCTTTGGGAAGCTAAGAAACAACTCGCTCTGCACAGTGCTCTTACAGCCTACCGGGATCATCTCTTACAAAGGGCTGTGAAACGCAGCTTCTTTGCAGGCCTGATCTGGCTGAAGTAAAACTTCTGCTCTGGGTGGGCTACATTGTCCTAGAGCTGAAAGGCTCAACCTGCTTGCTATTTTCCAAAGGGCGAGTTGGGCCCCAAAGTATCTTGCTTCCAGCTCTTTGGGAAGCTAAGAAACAACTCGCTCTGCACAGTGCTCTTACAGCCTACCGGGAACATCTCCTACAAAGGCCTGTGAAACGCAGTTTCTTTGCAGGCCTCATCTGGCTGAAGTAGAACTTGTGCTCTGGGTGTGCTACATTGGCCTAGAGCTGAAAGGCACAACGTGCAGGCTTCTTTCCAAAGGGCGAGTTGGGCCCCACAGTATCTTGCTTCCAGCTCTTTGGGAAGCTAAGAAACAACTCGCTCTGCACAGTGCTCTTACAGCCTACCGGGAACATCTCTTACAAAGGCCTGTGAAACGCAGTTTCTTTGCAGGCCTGATGTGGCTGAACTAGAACTTCTGCTCTGGGTGTGCTACATGGCCCTAGAGCTGACAGGCACAACGTGCAGGCTTCTTTCCAAAGGGCGAGATGGGCCCCAAAGCATCTTGCTTCCAGCTCATTGGGAAGCTAAGAAACAACTCGCTCTGCACAGTGCTCTTACAGCCTACTGGGAACATCTCTTACAAAGGCCTGCGGAACGCTGTTTCTTTGCAGGCCTGATCTGGCTGAAGTAGAACTTCTGCTCTGGGTGTGCTACATTGCCCTAGAGCTGAAAGGCACAAGGTGCAGGCTTGTTTCCAAAGGGCGAGTTGGGCCCCAAAGCATCTTGCTTCCAGCTCTTTGGGAAGCTAAGAAACAACTCGCTCTGCGCAGTGCTCTTACAGCCTACCGGGAACATCTCTTACAAAGGTCTGTGAAACGCAGTTTCTTTGCAGGCCTGAGCTGGCTGAAGTAGAACTTCTGCTCTGCGTGTGCTACATTGCCCTAGAGCTGAAAGGCACAACGTGCATGCTTCCTTCCAAAGGGCAAGTTGGGCCCCAAAGCATCTTGCTTCCAGCTCTTTGGGAAGCTAAGAAACAACTCGCTCTGCGCAGTGCTCTTACAGCCTACCGGGAACATATCTTACAAAGGCCTGTGAAACGCAGTTTCTTTGCAGGCCTGATCTGGCTGAAGTAGAACTTCTGCACTGGGTGTGCTACATGGCCCTAGAGCTGAAAGGCACAACGTGCAGGCTTCTTTCCAAAGGGCGAGTTGGGCCCCAAAGCATCTTGCTTCCAGCTCTTTGGGAAGCTAAGAAACAACTCGCTGTGCGCAGTGCTCTTACAGCCTACCGGGAACATCTCTTACAAAGGCCTGTGAAACGCAGTTTCTTTGCAGGCCTGATCTGGCTGAAGTAGAACTTCTGCTCTGCGTGTGCTACGTTGACCTAGAGCGGAAAGGCACAACGTGCAGGCTTCTTTCCAAAGGGTGAGTTGGGCCGCAAAACATCCTGCTTCCAGCTCTTTGGGAAGCTAAGAAACAACTCGCTCTGCACAGTGCTCTTACAGCCTACAGGGAACATCTCTTACAAACGTCTGTGAAACGCAGTTTCTCTGAAGGCATGATCTGGCTGAAGTAGAACTTCTGCTCTGCGTGTGCTACATGGCCCTAGAGATGAAAGGCACAACGTGCAGGCTTCTTTCCAAAGGGCGAGTTGGGCCCCAAAGCATCTTGCTTCCAGCTTTTTGGGAAGCTAAGAAACAACTCGCTCTGCACAGTGCTCTTACAGCCTACCGGGAACATGTCTTACAAAGGCCTGTGAAACACAGTTTCTTTGCAGGCCTGATCTGGCTCAAGTAGAACTTCTGCTCTGCGTGTGCTACATTGGCCTAGAGCTGAAGGCACAACGTGCAGTCTTCTTTCCTAAGGGCGAGTTGGGCCCCAAAGCATCTTGCTTTCAGCTCTTTGGGAAGCTAAGAAACAACTCGTTCTGCACAGAGCTCTTACAGCCTACCGGGAACATCTCTTACAAGGGCCTGTGAAACCCAGTTTCTTTGCAGGCCTGATCTGGCTGAAGTACAACTTCTGCTCTGGGTGTGCTACATTGCCCTAGAGCTGAAAGGCACAACGTGCAAGGCTCTTTCCTAAGGGCAAGTTGGGCCCCGAAGCATCTTTCTTCCAGCTCTTTGGGAAGCTAAGAAACAACTCGCTCTGCACAGTGCTCTTACAGCCTACCGGGAACATCTATTACAAAGGCCTGTGAAATGCAGTTTCTTTGCAGGCCTGATCTGGCTGAAGTAGAACTTCTGCACTGGGTGTGCTACATGGCCCTAGAGCTGAAAGGCACAACGTGCAGGCTTCTTTCCAAAGGGCGAGTTGGGCGCCAAAGCATCTTGCTTCCAGCTCTGTGGGACGCTAAGAAACAACTCGCTCTGCACAGTGCTCTTACAGCCTACCGGGCCATCACTTACAAAGGCCTGTGAAATGCAGTTCCTTTGCAGGCCTGATCTGGCTGAAATAGAACTTCTGCTCTGGGTGTGCTACATTGCCCTAGAGCTGAAAGGCACAACGTGCAGGCTTCTTTCCAAAGGGCGAGTTGGGCCCCACAGCATCTTGCTTGCAGCTCTTTGGGAAGCTAAGAAACAACTCGCTCTGCGCAGTGCTCTTCCAGCCGACCGGGAACATCTCTTACAAAGGCCTGGGAAACGCAGTTTCTTTGCAGGCCTGATCTGGCTGAAGTAGAACTTCTGCTCTGGGTGGGCTACATTGTCCTAGAGCTGAAAGGCTCAACCTGCAGGCTATTTTCCAAAGGGCGAGTTGGTCCCCCAAGCATCTTGCTTCCAGCTCTTTGGCAAGCTATGAAACAACTTGCTCTGCACAGTGCTCTTACAGCCTACCGGGAGCATCACTTACAAAGGCCAGTGAAATGCAGTTTCTTTGCAGGCCTGATCTGGCTGAAGTAGAACTTCTGCTCTGGGTGTGCTACATTGCCCTAGAGCTGAAAGGCACAACGTGCAGGCTTCTTTCCAAAGCGCGAGTTGGGCCCCAAAGCATCTTGCTTCCAGCTCTTTGGGAAGCTAAGAAATAACTCGCTCTGCGCAGTGCTCTTACAGCCTACCGGGAACATCTCTTACAAAGGCCTGTGAAACGCAGTTCCTTTGCAGGCCTGATCTGGCTGAAGTAGAACTTCTGCTCTGGGTGGGCTACATTGGCCTAGAGCTGAAAGGCACAACGTGCACGCTTCTTTCCAAAGGGCGAGTTGGGCCCCGAAGCATCTTTCTTCCAGCTCTTTGGGAAGCTAAGAAACAACTCGCTCTGCACAGTGCTCTTACAGCCTACCGGGAGCATCTATTACAAAGGCCTGTGAAATGCAGTTTCTTTGCAGGCCTGATCTGGCTGAAGTAGAACTTCTGCACTGGGTGTGCTACATGGCCCTAGAGCTGAAAGGCACAACGTGCAGGCTTTTTTCCAAAGGGCGAGTTGGGCCCCAAAGCATCTTGCTTCCAGCTCTGTGGGACGCTAAGAAACAACTCGCTCTGCACAGTGCTCTTACAGCCTACCGGGCCATCACTTACAAAGGCCTGTGAAATGCAGTTTCTTTGCAGGCCTGATCTGGCTGAAATAGAACTTCTGCTCTGGGTGTGCTACATTGCCCTAGAGCTGAAAGGCACAACGTGCAGGCTTCTTTCCAAAGGGCGAGTTGGGCCCCACAGCATCTTGCTTCCAGCTCTTTGGGAAGCTAAGAAACAACTCGCTCTGCGCAGTGCTCTTCCAGCCGACCGGGAACATCTCTTACAAAGGCCTGGGAAACGCAGTTTCTTTGCAGGCCTGATCTGGCTGAAGTAGAACTTCTGCTCTGGGTGTGCTACATGGCGCTAGAGCTGAAAGGCACAACGTGCAGGCTTCCTTCCAAAGGGCGAGTTGAGCCCCAAAGCATCTTGCTTCCAGCTCTTTGGGATGCTAAGAAACAACTCGCTCTGCACAGTGCTCTTAAAGCCTACCGGGAACATCTCTTACAACGGCCTGTGAAACGCAGCTTCTTTGCAGGCCTGATCTGGCTGAAGTAGAACTTCTGCTCTGGGTGTGCTACATTGCCCTAGAGCTGAAACTCACAACGTGAAGGCTGCTTTCCAAAGGGCGAGTTGGGCCCCAAAGCATCTTGCTTCCAGCTCTTTGGGAAGCTAAGAAACAACTCGCTCTGCACAGTGCTCTTACAGCCTACCGGGAACATCTCTTACAAAGGCCTGTGAAACGCAGTTTCTTTGCAGGCGTGATCTGGCTGAAGTAAAACTTCTGCTCTGGGTGGGCTACATTGTCCTAGAGCTGAAAGGCTCAAGCTGCAGGCTATTTTCCAAAGGGCGAGTTGGGCCCCAAACTATCTTGCTTCCAGCTCTTTGGGAAGCTAAGAAACAACTCGCTCTGCACAGTGCTCTTACAGCCTACCGGGAACATCTCTTACAAAGGCCTGTGAAACGCAGTTTCTTTGCAGGCCTGATCTGGCTGAAGTAGAACTTCTGCACTGGGTGTGCTACATGGCCCTAGAACTGAAAGGCACAACGTGCAGGCTTCTTTCCAAAGGGCGAGTTGGGCCCCAAAGCATCTTGCTTCCAGCTCTTTGGGAAGCTAAGAAACAACTCGCTGTGCGCAGTGCTCTTACAGCCTACCGGGAACATCTCTTACAAAGGACTGTGAAACGCAGTTTCTTTGCAGGCCTGATCTGGCTGAAGTAGAACTGCTCTGCGTGTGCTACATTGCCCTAGAGCGGAAAGGCACAACGTGCATGCTTCTTTCCACAGGGTGAGTTGGGCCGCAATACATCCTGCTTCCAGATCTTTGGGAAGCTAAGAAACAACTCGCTCTGCACAGTGCTCTTCCAACCTACAGGGAACATCTCTTACAAACGTCTGTGACACGCAGTTTCTTTGCAGGCATGATCTGGCTGAAGTAGAACTTCAGCTCTGCGTGTGCTACATGGCCCTAGAGATGAAAGGCACAACGTGCAGGCTTCTTTCCAAAGGGCGAGTTGGGCCCCAAAGCATCTTGCTTCCAGCTCTTTGGAAAGCTAAGAAAGAACTGGCTCTGCACAGTGCTCTTACAGCCTACCGGGAGCATCTCTTACAAAGGCCTGGGAAACGCAGTTTCTTTGCAGGCCTGATCTGGCTGAAGTAGAACTTCTGCTCTGGGTGTGCTACATTGCCCTAGAGCTGAAAGGCACAACGTGCAGGCTTCTTTCCAAAGGGCGAGTAGGGCCCCAAAGCATCTTGCTTCCAGCTCTTTGGAAAGCTAAGAAACAACTCTCACTGCACAGTGCTCTTACAGCCTACCGGGAACATCTCTTCCAAAGGCCTGTGAAACGCAGTTTCTTTGCAGGCCTGACCTGGCTGAAGTAGAACTTCTGCTCTGAGTGTGCTACATTGCCCTAGAGCTGAAAGGCACAACGTGCAGGCTTCTTTCCAAAGGGTGAGTTGGGCCCCAAAGCATCTTGCTTCCAGCTCTTTGGGAAGCTAAGAAACAACTCGCTCTGCGCAGTGCTCTTACAGCCTACCTGGAACATCTCTTCCAAAGGCCTGTGAAACGCAGTTTCTTTGCAGGCCTGATCTGGCTGAAGTAGAACTTCTGCTCTGGGTGTGCTACATGGCCCTAGAGCTGAAAGGCACAACGTGCAGGCTTCTTTCCAAAGGGCGAGTTGGGCCACAAAGCATCTTGCTTCCAGCTCTTTGGGAAGCTAAGAAACAACTCGCTCTGCGCAGTGCTCTTACAGCCTACCGGGAACATCTCTTACAAAGGCCTGTGAAACGCAGTTTCTTTGCAGGCCTGATCTGGCTGAAGTAGAACTTCTGCTCTGGGTGGGCTACATTGGCCTAGAGCTGAAAGGCACAACGTGCACGCTTCTTTCCAAAGGGCGAGTTGGGCCCCAAAGCATCTTGCTTCCAGCTCTTTGGGAAGCTAAGAAACAACTCGCTCTGCACAGTGCTCTTACAGCCTACCGGGAACATCTCTTACAAAGGCCTGTGAAATGCAGTTTCTTTGCAGGCCTGATCTGGCTGAAGTAGAACTTCTGCTCTGGGTGTGCTACATGGCCCTAGAGCTGAAAGGCACAACGTGCAGGCTTCTTTCCAAAGGGCGAGTTGGGCCCCAAAGCATCTTGCTTCCAGCTCTGTGGGACGCTAAGAAACAACTCGCTCTGCACCGTGCTCTTACAGCCTACCTGGAGCATCACTTACAAAGGCGTGTGAAATGCAGTTTCTTTGCAGGCCTGATCTGGCTGAAGTAGAACTTCTGCTCTGGGTGTGCTACATTGCCCTAGAGCTGAAAGGCACAACGTGCAGGCTTCTTTCCAAAGGGCGAGTTGGGACCCAAAGCATCTTGCTTCCAGCTCTTTGGGAAGCTAAGAAACAACTCGCTGTGCGCAGTGCTCTCACAGCCTACCGGGAACATCTCTTACAAAGGCCTGTGAAACGCAGTTTCTTTGCAGGCCTGATCTGGCTGAAGTAGAACTTCTGCTCTGGGTGTGCTACATTGCCCTAGAGCTGAAAGGCAAAACGTGCATGCTTCTTTCCAAAGGGCGAGTTGGGCCCCAAAGCATCTTGCTTCCAGCTCTTTGGGAAGCTAAGAAACAACTCGCTCTGCGCAGTGCTCTTACAGCCTACTGGGAACATCTCTTACAAAGGCCTGTGAAAAGCAGTTTCTTTGCAGGCCAGATCTGGCTGAAGTAGAACGTCTGCACTGGGTGTGCTACATGGCCCTAGAGCTGAAAGGCACAACGTGCAGGCTTCTTTCCAAAGGGCGAGTTGGGCCCCAAAGCCTCTTGCTTCCAGCTCTTTGGGAAGCTAAGAAACAACTCGCTGTGCGTAGTGCTCTTACAGCCTACCAGGAACATCTCTTACAAAGGATTGTGAAACGCAGTTTCTTTGCAGGCCTGATGTGGCTGAAGTAGAACTTCTGCTCTGGGTGTGCTACATGGCCCTAGAGCTGAAAGGCACAACGTGCAGGCTTCTTTCCAAAGGGCGAGTTCTGCCCCAAAGCATCTTGCTTCCAGCTCTTTGGGAAGCTAAGAAACAACTCGCTCTGCGCAGTGCTCTTACCGTCTACCGGGAACATCTCTTACAAAGGCCTGTGAAACGCAGTGTCTTTGCAGGCCTGAGCTGGCTGAAGTAGAACTTCTGCTCTGGGTGTGCTACATGGCCCTAGAGCTGAAAGGCACAACGTGCAGGCTTCTTTCCAAAGGGCGAGTTGGGCCCCAAAGCATCTTGCTTCCAGCTCTTTGGGAAGCTAAGAAACAACTCGCTCTGCACAGTGCTCTTACAGCCTACCGGGAACATCTCTTACAAAGGCCTGTGAAACGCAATTTCTTTGCAGGCCTCATCTGGCTGAAGTAGAACTTCTGCTCTGGGTGTGCTACATGGCCCTAGAGCTGAAAGGTACAACGTGCAGGCTTCTTTCCAAAGGGCGAGTTGGGCCCCAAAGCATCTTGCTTCCAGCTCTTTGGGAAGCTAAGAAACAACTCGCTGAGCGCAGTGCTGTTACAACCTACCGGGAGCATCTCTTACAAAGGCCTATGAAACGCAGTTTCTTTGCAGGCCTGATCTGGCTGAAGTAGAACTTCTGCTCTGGGTGTGCTACATTGCCCTAGAGCTGAAAGGCACAACGTGCAGGGTTCTTTCCAAAGGGCGTGTTGGGCCCCACAGCATCTTGCTTCCAGCTCTTTGGTAAGCTAAGAAAAAACTCGCTCTGCGCAGTGCTCTTCCAGCCGTCCGGGAACATCTCTTACAAAGGCCTGGGAAACGCAGTTTCTTTGCAGGCCTGATCTGGCTGAAGTAGAACTTCTGCTCTGGGTGTGCTACATGGCCCTAGAGCTGAAAGGCACAACGTGCAGGCTTCTTTCCAAAGGGCGAGTTGGGCCCCAAAGCGTCTTGCTTCCAGTTCTTTGGGAAGCTAAGAAACAACTCGCTCTGCACAGTGCTCTTACAGCCTACCGGGAACATCTCTTACAAAGGCCTGTGAAACGCAGTTTCTTTGCAGGCCTGATTTGGCTCAAGTAGAACTTCTGCTCTGCGTGTGCTACATTGCCCTAGAGCGGAAAGGCACAACGTGCAGGCTTCTTTCCAAAGGGCGAGTTGGGCCCCAAAGCATCTTGCTTCCAGCTCATTGGGAAGGTAAGAAACAACTCGCTCTGCACAGTGCTCATACAGCCTACCGGGAGCATCGCTTACAAAGGCCTGTGAAATGAAGTTTCTTTGCAGGCCTGATCTGGCTGAAGTAGAACTTCTGCTCTTGGTGTGCTACATGGCCCTAGAGCTGAAAGGCACAACGTGCAGGCTTCTTTCCAAAGGGCGAGTTGGGCCCCAAAGCATCTTGCTTCCAGCTCTTTGGGAAGCTAAGAATCAACTCGCTGAGCGCAGTGCTCTTACAACCTACCGGGAGCATCTCTTACAAAGGCCTGTGAAACGCAGTTACTTTGCAGGCCTGAACTGGCTGAAGTAGAACTTCTGCTCTGGGAGTGCTACATTGCCCTAGAGCTGAAAGGCACAACGTGCAGGCTTCTTTCCAAAGGGCGAGTAGGGCCCCAAAGCATCTTGCTTCCAGCTCTTGGGAAAGCTAAGAAACAACTAGCTCTGCACAGTTCTCTTACAGCCTACCAGGAACATCTCTTACAAAGGCCTGTGAAACGCAGCTTCTTTGCAGGCCCGATCTGGCTGAAGTAGAACTTCTTCTCTGGGTGTGCTACATTGCCCTAGAGCGGAAAGGCACAACGTGCAGGCTTCTTTCCTAAGGGCGAGTTGGGCCCCAAAGCATCTTGCTTCCAGCTCTTTGGGAAGCTAAGAAACAACTCGCTCTGCACAGAGCTCTTACAGCCTACCGGGAACATCTCTTACAAAGGCCTGTGAAACGCAGTTTCTTTGCAGGCCTGATCTGGCTGAAGTAGAACTTCTGCTCTGGGTGTCCTACATGGCACTAGAGCTGAAAGGCACAACGTGCAGGCTTCTTTCCAAAGGGCGAGTTGAGCCCCAAAGCATCTTGCTTCCAGCTCTTTGGGATGCTAAGAAACAACTCGCTCTGCACAGTGCTCCTACAGCCTACCGGGAACATCTCTTACAAAGGCCTGTGAAACGCAGCTTCTTTGCAGGCCTGATCTGGCTGAAGTAGAACTTCTGCTCTGGGTGTGCTACATTGCCCTAGAGCTGAAAGGCTCAACGTGCAGGCTTCTTTCGAAAGGGCGAGTTGGGCCCCAAAGCATCTTGCTTCCAGCTCTTTGGGAAGCTAAGAAACAACTCGCTCTGCACAGCGCTCTTACAGCCTACAGGGAACATCTCTTACAAACGTCTGTCAAACGCAGTTTCTTTGTAGGCCTGATCTGGCAGAAGTAGAACTTCTGCTCTGGGTGTGCTACATTGGCCTAGAGCTGAAAGGCTCAACGTGCAGTCTTCTTTCAAAAGGGCGAGTTGGCCCAAAGCATCTTGCTTCCAGCTCTTTGGGAAGCTAAGAAACAACTCGTTCTGCACAGTGCTCTTACAGCCTACCGGGAACATCTCTTACAAAGGCCTGTGAAAAGCAGTTTCTTTGCAGGCCTGAGGTGGCTGAAGTAGAACTTCTGCTCTGGGAGTGCTACATTGCCCTAGAGCTGAAAGGCACAACGTGCAGGCTTCTTTCCAAAGGGCGAGTTGGGCCCCACAGCATCTTGCTTCCAGCTCTTTGGGAAGCTAAGAAACAACTCGCTCTGCACAGTGCTCTTACAGCCTACCGGGAACATCTCTTACAAAGGGCTGTGAAACGCAGCTTCTTTGCAGGCCTGATCTGGCTGAAGTAGAACTTCTGATCTGGGTGGGCTACATTGTCCTAGAGCTGAAAGGCTCAACCTGCAGGCTTCTTTCCAAAGGGCGAGTTGGGCCCCACAGTATCTTGCTTCCAGCTCTTTGGGAAGCTAAGAAACAACTCGCTCTGCACAGTGCTCTTACAGCCTACCGGGAACATCTCTTACAAAGGCCTGTGAAACGCAGTTTCTTTGCAGGCCTGATGTGGCTGAACTAGAACTTCTGCTCTGGGTGTGCTACATGGCCCTAGAGCTGACAGGCACAACGTGCAGGCTTCTTTCCAAAGGGCGAGATGGGCCCCAAAGCATCTTGCTTCCAGCTCATTGGGAAGCTAAGAAACAACTCGCTCTGCACAGTGCTCTTACAGCCTACTGGGAACATCTCTTACAAAGGCCTGCGGAACGCTGTTTCTTTGCAGGCCTGATCTGGCTGAAGTAGAACTTCTGCTCTGGGTGTGCTACATTGCCCAAGAGCTGAAAGGCACAAGGTGCAGGCTTGTTTCCAAAGGGCGAGTTGGGCCCCAAAGCATCTTGCTTCCAGCTCTTTGGGAAGCTAAGAAACAACTCGCTCTGCGCAGTGCTCTTACAGCCTACCGGGAACATCTCTTACAAAGGCCTGTGAAACGCAGTTTCTTTGCAGGCCTGAGCTGGCTGAAGTAGAACTTCTGCTCTGCGTGTGCTACATTGCCCTAGAGCTGAAAGGCAAAACGTGCATGCTTCCTTCCAAAGGGCAAGTTGGGCCCCAAAGCATCTTGCTTCCAGCTCTTTGGGAAGCTAAGAAACAACTCGCTCTGCGCAGTGCTCTTACAGCCTACTGGGAACATATCTTACAAAGGCCTGTGAAACGCAGTTTCTTTGCAGGCCTGATCTGGCTGAAGTAGAACTTCTGCACTGGGTGTGCTACATGGCCCTAGAGCTGAAAGGCACAACGTGCAGGCTTCTTTCCAAAGGGCGAGTTGGGCCCCAAAGCATCTTGCTTCCAGCTCTTTGGGAAGCTAAGAAACAACTCGCTGTGCGCAGTGCTCTTACAGCCTACCGGGAACATCTCTTACAAAGGCCTGTGAAACGCAGTTTCTTTGCAGGCCTGATCTGGCTGAAGTAGAACTTCTGCTCTGCGTGTGCTACGTTGACCTAGAGCGGAAAGTCACAACGTGCAGGCTTCTTTCCAAAGGGTGAGTTGGGCCGCAAAACATCCTGCTTCCAGCTCTTTGGGAAGCTAAGAAACAACTCGCTCTGCACAGTGCTCTTACTGCCTACAGGGAACATCTCTTACAAACGTCTGTTTAACGCAGTTTCTCTGCAGGCATGATCTGGCTGAAGTAGAACTTCTGCTCTGCGTGTGCTACATGGCCCTAGAGATGAAAGGCACAACGTGCAGGCTTCTTTCCAAAGGGCGAGTTGGGCCCCAAAGCATCTTGCTTCCAGCTCTTTGGGAAGCTAAGAAACAACTCGCTCTGCACAGTGCTCTTACAGCCTACCGGGAACATGTCTTACAATGGCCTGTGAAACACAGTTTCTTTGCAGGCCTGATCTGGCTCAAGTAGAACTTCTGCTCTGCGTGTGCTACATTGCCCTAGAGCGGAAAGGCACAACGTGCAGGCTTCTTTCCAAAGGGCTAGTTGGGCCCCAAAGCATCTTGCTTCCAGCTCTTTGGGAAGCTAAGAAACAACTCGCTCTGCACAGTGCTCTTACAGCGTACCGGGAACATCTCTTACAAAGGCCTTTGAAACGCAGTTTCTTTGCAGGCCTGATCTGGCTGAAGTAGAACTTCTGCTCTGGGTGTGCTACATTGGCCTAGAGCTGAAAGGCACAACGTGCAGTCTTCTTTCCTAAGGGCGAGTTGGGCCCCAAAGCATCTTGCTTTCAGCTCTTTGGGAAGCTAAGAAACAACTCGTTCTGCACAGAGCTCTTACAGCCTACCGGGAACATCTCTTACAAAGGCCTGTGAAACCCAGTTTCTTTGCAGGCCTGATCTGGCTGAAGTACAACTTCTGCTCTGGGTGTGCTACATAGCCCTAGAGCTGAAAGGCACAACGTGCAAGGCTCTTTCCTAAGGGCAAGTTGGGCCCCAAAGCATCTTGGTTCCAGCTCTTTGGGAAGCTAAGAAACAACTCGCTCTGCACAGTGCTCTTACAGCCTACCGGGAACATCTCTTACAAAGGCCTGTAAAACGCAGTTTCTTTGCAGGCCTGATCTGGCTGAAGTAGAACTTCTGCTCTGGGTGGGCTACATTGTCCTAGAGCTGAAAGGCTCAACCTGCAGGCTATTTTCCAAAGGGCGAGTTGGTCCCCCAAGCATCTTGCTTCCAGCTCTTTGGCAAGCTATGAAACAACTTGCTCTGCACAGTGCTCTTACAGCCTACCGGGAGCATCACTTACAAAGGCCAGTGAAATGCAGTTTCTTTGCAGGCCTGATCTGGCTGAAGTAGAACTTCTGCTCTGGGTGTGCTACATTGCCCTAGAGCTGAAAGGCACAACGTGCAGGCTTCTTTCCAAAGCGCGAGTTGGGCCCCAAAGCATCTTGCTTCCAGCTCTTTGGGAAGCTAAGAAACAACTCGCTCTGCGCAGTGCTCTTACAGCCTACCGGGAACATCTCTTACAAAGGCCTGTGAAACGCAGTTCCTTTGCAGGCCTGATCTGGCTGAAGTAGAACTTCTGCTCTGGGTGGGCTACATTGGCCTAGAGCTGAAAGGCACAACGTGCACGCTTCTTTCCAAAGGGCGAGTTGGGCCCCGAAGCATCTTTCTTCCAGCTCTTTGGGAAGCTAAGAAACAACTCGCTCTGCACAGTGCTCTTACAGCCTACCGGGAGCATCTATTGCAAAGGCCTGTGAAATGCAGTTTCTTTGCAGGCCTGATCTGGGTGAAGTAGAACTTCTGCACTGGGTGTGCTACATGGCCCTAGAACTGAAAGGCACAACGTGCAGGCTTTTTTTCAAAGGGCGAGTTGGGCCCCAAAGCATCTTGCTTCCAGCTCTGTGGGACGCTAAGAAACAACTCGCTCTGCACAGTGCTCTTACAGCCTACCGGGCCATCACTTACAAAGGCCTGTGAAATGCAGTTTCTTTGCAGGCCTGATCTGGCTGAAATAGAACTTCTGCTCTGGGTGTGCTACATTGCCCTAGAGCTGAAAGGCACAACGTGCAGGCTTCTTTCCAAAGGGCGAGTTGGGCCCCACAGCATCTTGCTTCCAGCTCTTTGGGAAGCTAAGAAACAACTCGCTCTGCGCAGTGCTCTTCCAGCCGACCGGGAACATCTCTTACAAAGGCCTGGGAAACGCAGTTTCTTTGCAGGCCTGATCTGGCTGAAGTAGAGACTTCTGCTCTGGGTGTGCTACATGGCGCTAGAGCTGAAAGGCACAACGTGCAGGCTTCCTTCCAAAGGGCGAGTTGAGCCCCAAAACATCTTGCTTCCAGCTCTTTGGGATGCTAAGAACAACTCGCTCTGCACAGTGCTCTTAAAGCCTACCGGGAACATCTCTTACAACGGCCTGTGAAACGCAGCTTCTTTGCAGGCCTGATCTGGCTGAAGTAGAACTTCTGCTCTGGGTGTGCTACATTGCCCTAGAGCTGAAACTCACAACGTGAAGGCTGCTTTCCAAAGGGCGAGTTGGGCCCCAAAGCATCTTGCTTCCAGCTCTTTGGGAAGCTAAGAAACAACTCGCTCTGCACAGTGCTCTTACAGCCTACCGGGAACATCTCTTACAAAGGCCTGTGAAACGCAGTTTCTTTGCAGGCCTGAATCTGGCTGAAGTAAAACTTCTGCTCTGGGTGGGCTACATTGTCCTAGAGCTGAAAGGCTCAAGCTGCAGGCTATTTTCCAAAGGACGAGTTGGGCCCCAAACTATCTTGCTTCCAGCTCTTTGGGAAGCTAAGAAACAACTCGCTCTGCACAGTGCTCTTACAGCCTACCGGAACATCTAACACAAGGCCTGTGAAACGCAGTTTCTTTGCAGGTCTGATCTGGCTGAAGTAGAACTTCTGCTCTGGGTGTGCTACATGGCCCTAGAGCTGAAAGGCACAACGTGCAGGCTTCTTTCCAAAGGGCGAGTTGGGCCCCAAAGCATCTTGCTTCCAGCTCTTTGGGAAGCTAAGAAACAACTCGCTCTGCACAGTGCTCTTACAGCCTACCGGAGACATCTCTTACAAAGGCCTGTGAAAACGCAGTTTCTCTGCAGGCCTGATCTGGCTGAAGTAGAGACTTCTGCTCTGGGTGTGCTACATGGCCCTAGAGCTGAAAGGCACAACGTGCAGGATTCTTTCCAAAGGGCCAGTTGGGCCCCGAAGCATCTTGCTTCCAGCTCTTTGCAAGCTATGAAACAACTTGCT
>NW_027226726.1:0-25954 GCF_037783145.1 Equus przewalskii | reverse complement strand
TGATTCCGAAGTGTTCACCAACTGGTTGTGGCATAGCCGGCAGGTGATTTTGGCGTGTCCAGCAGGTGGTTCTGTGGAGTGGATCAGGAACTTCCGGCATTCTCGGCAGGTGTTTCCGCCGTCTCCGGCATGTGGTGGTGGCACCTCTGACAGGTGGTTCCAGCATGCCTGTCAGGTGATTCCGGAGTGTCCGACAAGTGGCTTGGCATAGCCTGCTGGTGATTTTGGCGTGTCCAGCAGGTAGTTCTGGGTAGTCAAGCATGTGGTCCCGGTGTGTCTGGCAGATGGTTCCGGTCTGTCCTGGAGGTGGTTCCGCAGTGTCTGCCGAACGGTTCTGGTGTAGCCGGCAGGTGATTTTGGCGTGTCCAGCAGGTGGTTCTGGTGAGTCAAGCATGTGGTCCCGGCGTGTCCGGCAGGTGGTTCCGGTCTGTCCTGGAGGTGGTTCCGGAGTGTCTGCCAAGTGGTTCTGGCGTAGCCAACAGATGATTTTGGCGTGTCCGGAACATGGTTCTGGCAAGTCTGAGAGATGGTTCCAGCATGCCGGACCGGTGATTCTGGAGTGTCCGCCAAGTGGTCTGGCGTAGCTGGCAGGTGATGTTGGCGTGACTGGCAGGTGGTTCCAGCAAGCGCGGCAGGTGATTCCGAAGTGTTCAACAACTGGTTGTGGCATAGCCGGGAGGTGATTTTGGCGTGTCCGGCAGGTGGTTCTGGCGAGTCGAGCAGGTGGTTCTGGCGTGCTCGGCAGGTTCTTCCGGTGTCAATGGCATGTGGTTATGGGACTTCTGAGAGGTGGTTCCGGCATGCCCGGCAGGTGATTCCGGAGTGTCCGCCAGGTGGTTTTGGCGTAGCCGGCAGGTGATTTTGCCATGTCCGGCATGTGGTTCCAGAGAGTCGAGAATGTGGTTCCGGCGTGCTCGACAGTTGGTTCAGGCAGGTCCGGCAGGTGGTTCCGTTCTGTCTGATAGGTCGTTCCGGCATGTCCGGCACGTGCTTCTGTCACGTGTGAGAGGTGGTTCTGGCATGCCAGGGAGGTGATTCTGGATTGTCGGGTAAGTGGTTCTGGTGTAGCCTGCAGTTCCTTTTGGAGTATCTGGCACATGGGTCCTGCGAGTCGAGCAGGTGGTTCCGGCGTGCTCGGCAGTTGGTCCAGGCGTGTCCGGCAGGTGGTTCCAGTCTGTCCAGTTCGTGGTTCCAGCGTGTCCGGCACATGGTTCTGTTACGTGTGAGAGGTGGTTCCTGCATGCCCGGCAGGTGATTCCGGACTGTCCGCCAGGTGGTTCCCGCATAACCAGCTGTTGATTTTGGCCTGTCCGGCATGTGGTTCCTGCGAGTCAAGCATGTGGCTCCGGTATGCTCCGCAGGTGGTTCCGGCATGTCTGGCAGGTGGTTCCGCTATGTCCGGCAGATGATTCCGGAGTGTCCGCCAAGTGGTTCTGGCATACCCGGCAGGTGATTTTGGCGTGTCAGGTAGGTGGTTCCGGCGAGTCGAGCAGGTGGCTCTGGCGTGCTCGGCAGGTGGTCCAGGCTTGTCCGGCAGGTGGTTCCAGTCTGTCCAGGACGTGGTTCCAGCGTGTCCGGCATGTGGTTCTGTTACGTCTGAGAGGTGGTTCCTGCATGCCTGGCAGGTGATTCCGGACTGTCCACCAGGTGGACCCTGCATAGCCAGCTGTTGATTTTGGACTGTCCGGCAGGTGGTTCCGGTGAGTCGAGCAGCTGGCTGTGGCGTGTTCGGCAGGTCGTTCTGGCAAGTCTGGCTGGTGGTTCCACTCTGTCCGGTAGGTCGTTCCGGCATGTCCGGCAAGTGCTTCTGGCACGTTTGAGAGGTGGTTCTGGCATGCCAGGCAGGTGATTCTGGAGTGTAGTGTAATTGGTTCTGGTGTAGCCGGCAGTTCCTTTTGGTGTGTCCGGCACGAGTGTCCTGCGACTCGAGCAGGTGGTTCCGGCGTTCTCGGCAGGTGGTTCCAGTCTGTTCAAGACCTGGATCCAGCGTGTCCGGCACGTGGTTCTGTTACGTCTGAGAGGTGGTTCCTGCATGCCTGGCAGGTGATTCCAGACTGTCCGCCAGGTGGTTCCCACATAGCCAGCTGTTGATTTTGGGCTGTCCGGCAGGTGGTTCTGGCGAGTCGAGCAGGTCGTTTCGGCGTGCTCGGCAGGTGCTTCCGGTGTCATTGGCACGTGTTTCTGGCATGTCTGAGAGGTGATTCCGGCATGCCCGGCAGCTGATTCTGGACTGTTCGCCAAGTGGTTCTGGCATAGCCGGCAGGTGATTTTGCATGTCCGGCAGTGGTTCCGGGGTGTCCAGCCGGTGGTTCCGGCGTGTCCAGCAGGTGGTTCCGGTCTGTCCTGCAGGTGGTTTTGGGGTGTCCGGCACGTTGTTCCGGCATGTCTGAGAGGTGGTTCTATCGTTACCGGCAGGTGATTCCAGAGAGTCCACCAAGTGGTTTTGGCGTAACCGGCAGGTGATTTTGGCGTGTCCGGCAGGTGGTTCAGGCGAGATGAGCAGGTGGTTCCGACGTGCTCGGCAGGTGCTTCAGGCGTCTCCGGCACGTGTTTCTGGCACATTTGACAGGTGGTTCCGGCATGCCCGAAAGGTGACTCCGGTCTGTCCAGTAGGTGGTTCCGGCGTGTACGGCACGTGGTTCTGGTACGTCTCAGAGGTGGTTGCGCATGCCCAACAGGTGATTCTTGACTGTCCGCCATGTGGTTCTGGCACGTCTGAGATGTGGTTCCAGCATGCCCAGCAGGTCATCCCTGAGAGTCCTCCAAGTGGTTCTGGAGTAGCCCGCAGGTGATTTTGGCGCGTCCAGCAGGTGGTTCCGTCGTGCTCGGCAGGTGGTTCAGGCATGGCCGGCAGGTGGTTCCAGTCTGTCCAGGACGTGGTTCCAGTGTGTCCGGCACGTGGTTCTGTTACGTCTGAGAGGTGGTTCCTGCATGCCCAGCAGGTGATTCCGGACGGTCCGCCAGGTGGTTCCCGCATAGCCAGCTGTTGATATTGGCCTGTGTGGCAGGTGGTTCCGGCGAGTGGAGCAGGTGGTTCCGGCGTGCACAGCAGGTGCTTCCGGTGTCATTGGCATGTGGTTCTGGCACGTCTGAGAGGTGGTTCCGGCGTGTCTGGCAGGTGGTTCTGTTCTGTCCGATAGGTCGTTCCGGCATATCCGGCACGTGCTTCTGGCACATCTGAGAGGTGGTTCTGGCATGCCGGGCAGGTGATTCCGGAGTGTTGGGTAAGTGGTTCTGGTGTAGCCGGCACTTCATTTTGGCGTGTCCGGCACCTGGGTCCTGCGAGTCGAGCAGGTGGTTCCGGCGTGCTCGGCAGGTGGTCCAGGCATGTCCGGCAGGTGGTTCCAGTCTGTCCAGGACGTGGTTCCAGCGTGTGCGGCCCGTGGTTCTGTTACGTCGGAGAGGTGGTTCCTGCATGCCCGGCAGGTGACTCCGGACTGTCCGCCAGGTGGTTCCCACCCAGCCAGCTGTTGATTTTGGCCTGTCCGGCAGGTGGCTCCGGCGTGCTCGGCAGGTGTTTCCGGTCTGTCCCGTAGGTGTTTCCGGCGTGTCCGGCACGTGCTTCAGGCACGTCTGAGAGGTGGTTCTGGCATGCGCGGCAGGTGATTCCGGAGTGTCCACCAGGGGGTTGAGGCCTACCCGGCAAGTGATTTTGGCATGTCCGGCAGGTGTTTCTGGCATGTCCGGTAGGTGGTTCTGCTGTACTTGGCAGGTCGTTCAGGCGTGGCCCGCAGGCTGTTCCAGTGTGCCCAGTACGTGCTTCCGGTTTGTCCGGCACGTGTTTCTGGTATGTCTGAGAGGTGGTTCCGCCATGGCTGGCAAGTGATTCCGGACTGTCCCCCAGGTGTTTCTGGCATAGCCAGCAGTTGATATTGGCGTGTCCGGCAGGTGGTTCCATCGAGTCGAGCAGCTGCCTGTGGCGTATTCAGCAGGTGGTTCCGGTGTGTCTGGCAGGTGGTTCCGTTCTGTCCTATAGGTCGTTCTGGCATGTCCGGCACGTGTATCTGGCACATCTGAGAGGTGGTTCTGCCATGCCAGGCAGGTGGTTCCTGAGTGTCGGGTAAGTGGTTCTGGTGTAGCCAGCAGTTCATTTTGGCGTGTCCGGCACGTGGGTCATGTGAGTCGAGCAGGTGCTTCCGGTGTCATTGGCACGTGGTTCTGGCATGTCTGAGAGGTGGTTCCTGCATGCCCGGCAGGTGATTCCAGAGTGTTCGCCAAGTGGTTCTGGCGTAGCCGGCAGGTGATTTTGCATGTCCGACGGCGGTTCCAGCGGGCCGAGCTGGTGGTTCCAGCGTGTCCGGCAGGTGGTTCCGGTCTGTCCGGCAGGGGGTTCAGGGGTGTCCGGCACGAGGTTCTGGCACGATTGAATGGTTGTGTCGGCATGCCCTTCACGTGATTCCGGCTTGTCCGCCAAGTGGTTCTGGCGTAGCCGGCAGGTGATTTTGGGGTGTCTGGCAGGTGTTTCTTGCGAGACGAGCATGTGGTTCAGGCATGCTCAGCAGGTGCTTCCGGCGTCTTTGGCACGTGGTTCTGGTGTGTCTGAGAGCTGGTTCTGGCATGCCTGGCAGGTGATCCCGGAGAGTCCTCCAAGTGGTTCTGGCGTACCCCGCAGTTGTTTCTGGTGTGTCCGGCAGTTGGCTGTGGTGAGTCGAGCAGGTGGTTCCGGCGTGCTCGGCAGGTTGTTCAGGCAGGTCCGGCAGGTGTTTGCCGTCTGTCCATGACGTGGTTCCTGCATGCCCGCAACGTGATTCTGGAGTGTCCACCAAGTGGTTTTGGCATAGCCAGCATATGATTTTGGCCTGTCAGGCAATTTGTTCCAGCATGGTCAGCAGGTGGTTCCGGCGAGCTCGGCAGTTTCTTCCCGTCTCTCCGGCAGGTGGTTGTGGCATGTCTGAGAGATGGTTCCGGCATGCCCGGCAGGAGATTCCAGAGTCTCCAGCATGTGGTTCTGGCAACTCTGAGAGGTGGTTCCGGCATGCCCGGCAGGTGATTCTGGAGTGTCTGCCGAGTGGTTCTGGCGTAGCCGGCATGTTATTTTGGCGTGTCAAGCAGGTGGTTGTGGGGAGTGGATCAGGTGCTTCCGGCATGCCCGGAAGGTGATTCCGGAGTGTTTGTCAAGTGTTTCTCTGTAGGGGGCAGTTGATTTTCATATCCGGCGGTGGTTCCGGCGACTCGAGCCGGTGGTTCCGACGTGTCCGGAATGTGGTTGCAGTCCGTCCGGGAGATGGTTCTGGCCTGTCTGGCATGTGCTTCTGGCACGTTTGAGAGGTTGTGCTGGCATGCCCGGCTGGTGATTCTGGAGTGTCCGCCAATTGGTTCTGGCGTAGCCGGCAGGTGATTTTGGCGTGTCCGGCAGGTGGTTCTGTGGAGTGGATCAGGAACTTCCGGCATTCTCGGCAGGTTCTTCCGCCGTCTCCGGCACGTGGTTGTGGCACCTCTGGGAGGTGGTTCCAGCATGCCTGGCAGGTGATTCCGGAGTGTCCGACAAGTGGTTCTGGCGTAGCCGACAGGTTATTTTGGCGTGTCTGGCAGGTGTTTCTTGCAAGTCGGGCAGGTGGCTCAGGCATGCTCAGCAGGTGCTTCCGGCATCTCTATCACGTGGTTCTGGCACGTCTGAGAGGTGGTTCCAGCCAGCACAACTGGTGTTTCCGGAGTTTCCGCCAAGTGGTTCTGGCGTAGCTGGCAGGTGATGTTGGCGTGACAGGCAGGTGGTTCCAGCAAGCGCGACAGGTGATTCTGAAGTGTTCACCAACTGGTTGTGGCGTAACCGGCAGGTGATTTTGGCGTGTCCGGCAGGTGGTTCTGTGGATTGGATCGGGAACGTCCGGCATTCTCGCCAGGTGCTTCCGCCGTCTCCGGCATGTGGTTGTGGCACCTGTGAGAGGTGGTTCCGGCATGCCCGGCAGGTGATTCCGGAGTGTCTGACAAGTGGTTGTGGTGTAGCCGGCTGGAGATTTTGGCGGGTCCGGCAGGTGGTTCTGGTCTGTCCTGGAGGTGGTTCCGGAGTGTCTGCTGAATGGTTCTGGCGTAGCCGGCAGGTGATTTTGGCGTGTCCAGCAGGTGGTTCTGGGGATTGGATCACGTGCTTCCGGCATACTCGGCAGGTGGTTCCAGCGTGTCCGGGACATGGTTCTGGCACGTCTGAGAGGTGATTCCGGCATGCCCAGCAGGTGATTCCGAAGTGTCCGCCACGTGGTTGTGGCGTAGCAGGCAGGTGATTTTGGCGTGTCCGGCAGGTGGTTCTGGGGATTGGATCACGTGCTTCCAGCATACTCGGCAGGTGGTTCCAGCGTGTCCGGGACATGGTTCTGGCACGTCTGAGAGGTGATTCCGGCATGCCCAGCAGGTGATTCCGAAGTGTCCGCCACGTGGTTGTGGCGTAGCAGGCAGGTGATTTTGGCGTGTCCGGCAGGTGTTTCTTGTGAGTCGAGCAGGTGGCTCAGGCATGCTCAGCAGGTGCTTCCGGCATCTCTGGCACGTGGTTCTGGTGTGTCTGAGAGCTGGTTCTGGCATGTCCGGCAGATGATTCCGGAGTGTCCAACAAGTGGTTCTGGCGTAGCAGGCAGGTGATGTTGGCGTGACCGGCCGGTGGTTCCAGCAAGTGTGGCAGGTGATTCCGAAGTGTTCACCAACTGGTTGTGGCGTTGCCGGCAGCTGATTTTGGCGCATCCAGCAGGTAATTTGGGGAGTGGATCAGGTGGTTCCAGCATACTCGGCAGGTGGTTCCAGCGTGTCCGGCACAGTGTTCTGGCATGTCTGATAGGTGTTTACGGCATGCCCGGCAGGTGACCCCAGAGGTTCCTCCAAGTGGTTCTGGCGTACCCGCTGCTGTTTCTGGTGTGTCCGGCAGGTGGCTCTGGTGAGTCGAGCAGGTAGTTCCGGCGTGCTCAGCAGGTGGTTCATGCAGGGCCGGCAGGTGTTTGCAGTCTGTCCATGACGTGGTTCCGGCATGCCCGCAAGGTGATTCTGGAGTGTCCACCAAGTGGTTTTGGTGTAACCGGCATATGATTTTGGCCTGTCAGGCAGGTGGTTCCGGCATCTCCAGCAGGTGGTTCCAGCGAGCTCCGAGGGAATTCCGGTCTCTCCAGCACGTGGTTGTGGCACGTCTGCGAGATGGTACCGGCATGCACGGCAGGTGTTTCCGGAGTGTCCGCCATGTGGTTCTGGCATACCCGGCAGGTGATTTTGGTGTGTCAGGTAGGTGGCTCTGGTGAGTCAAGCAGGTGGTTCCGGCGTGCTTGGCCGGTGGTTCATGCGGGTCTGGCAGGTGGCTTCGGTCTGTTCCGGGTGTGGTTCTGGCATCTCAGGCACATGGTTCTGGCACGTCAGAGAGGTGGTTCCGGCCGGCCCGACAGGTGTTTCCGGAGTGTCCACCAAGTGGTTCTGCCGTAGCTGGCAGGTGATGTTGTCGTGACCGGCAGGTGGTTCCAGCAAGCCCGGCAGGTGATTCCTAAGTGTCCAACATCTGGTTGTGGCATAGCCGGCAGGTGCTTTTGGCGTGCCTGGCAGGTGGTTCTGGCGAGTCGAGCAGGTGCTTCCGGTGTCATTGGCATGTGGTTCTGGCATGTCTGAGAGGTGGTTCTGGCATGCCTGGCAGGTGATTCCGGAGTGTTCGCCAAGTGGTTCTGGCGTAGCTGGCAGGTGATTTTGCATGTCCGGCAGTGGTTCCGGCGGGTCAAGATGGTGTTGCCGTCATGTCCGGCAGTTGGTTCCGGTCTGTCTGGCGGGTGGATTGGGGTGTCCGGCACGAGGTTCTGGCACGTCTGAGAGGTTGTGTCCGCATGCCCATCACGTGATTCCGGCTTGTCTGCCATGTGGTTTTGGTGTAGTGGCAGGTGATTTTGGCGTGTCCGGCAGGTGGGACCGGTGAGTCAAGCAGGTGTTTCCGGCGAGTGTTTCCTGTGGTTCCGGTCTGTCCGGGAGATGGTTCTGGCCTCTCTGGCATGTGCTTCGGGCACGTCTGAGAGGCTGTTCTGGCATGCCCGGCTGGTGATTCTGGAGTGTCCGCCAAGTGGTTCTGGCATAGCCGGCAGGTGATTTTGGCGTGTCTGGCATGTGGTTCTGTGGAGTGGATCAGGAACTTCCGGCATTGTCGGCAGGTGCTTCCGCCGTCTCCGGCATGTGGTTGTGGCACCTCTGAGAGGTGGTTCCAGCATGCCCTGCATGTGATTCCGGAGTGTCCGAGATGTGTTTGTGGCGTAGCCGACTGGTGATTTTGGCATGTCCGGCAGGTGGTTCTGGCGAGTCAAGCAGGTGGTCCTGGCGTGTTCTTCAGGTGGTTCCGGTCTGTCCTGGAGGTGGTCCCGGAGTGTCTGCCGAGTGGTTTTGGTGTAGCCGGCAGGTGATTTTGTCGTGTCCAGCAGTTGGTTCTGGGGAGTGGATCAGGTGGTTCCGGCATCCTCGGCAGGTGGTTCCCGTGTGTCCGGCACATGGTTCTGGCACGTCTGAGAGCCGGTTCCGTCATGCCCGGCAGGTGATTCCGAAGTGTCCTCCAAGTGGTTCTGGCATAGCCGGCAGGTGATTTTGGCGTGTCCGGCAGGTGTTTCTTGCGAGTAGAGCAGGTGGCTCAGGCATGCTCAGCATGTGCTTCCGGCATCTCTGTCACGTGGTTCTGGCACGTCTGAGAGGTGGTTCCGGCTGGCCCGACAGGTTTTTCCGGAGTGTCCGCCAAGTGGTTCTGGCGTAGCTGGCAGGTGATGTTGGCGTGACTGGCAGGTGGTTCCAGCACACCCGGCAGGTGATTCCGAAGTGTTCACCAACTGGTTTTGGTGTGTCAGGTAGGCGGTTCCGGCTAGTCGAGCAGGTGGTTCCGGCGTGCTCAGCAGGTGCTTCCGGCATCTCTGGCACATGGTTCTGGTGTGTCTGAGAGCTGGTTCTGGCATGTCCGGCAGATGATTCCAGAGTGTCCAACAAGTGGTTCTGGCGTAGCTGGCAGGTGATGTTGGCGTGACCGGCCGGTGGTTCCAGCAAGCGCGGCAGGTGATTCCGAAGTGTTCACCAACTGGTTGTGGCGTTGCCGGCAGCTGATTTTGGCGCGTCCAGCAGGTAATTTGGGGAGTGGATCAGGTGGTTCCGGCATACTCGGCAGGTGGTTCCAGCGTGTCCGGCACAGTGTTCTGGCATGTCTGATAGGTGTTTACGGCATGCCCGGCAGGTGACCCCAGAGGTTCCTCCAAGTGGTTCTGGCGTACCCGCTGCTGTTTCTGGTGTGTCCGGCAGGTGGCTCTGGTGAGTCGAGCAGGTAGTTCCGGCGTGCTCAGCAGGTGGTTCATGCAGGGCCGGCAGGTGTTTGCAGTCTGTCCATGACGTGGTTCCGGCATGCCCGCAAGGTGATTCTGGAGTGTCCACCAAGTGGTTTTGGTGTAACCGGCATATGATTTTGGCCTGTCAGGCAGGTGGTTCCGGCATCTCCAGCAGGTGGTTCCAGCGAGCTCCGAGGGAATTCCGGTCTCTCCAGCACGTGGTTGTGGCACGTCTGCGAGATGGTACCGGCATGCACGGCAGGTGTTTCCGGAGTGTCCGCCATGTGGTTCTGGCATACCCGGCAGGTGATTTTGGTGTGTCAGGTAGGTGGCTCTGGTGAGTCAAGCAGGTGGTTCCGGCGTGCTTGGCCGGTGGTTCATGCGGGTCTGGCAGGTGGCTTCGGTCTGTTCCGGGTGTGGTTCTGGCATCTCAGGCACATGGTTCTGGCACGTCAGAGAGGTGGTTCCGGCCGGCCCGACAGGTGTTTCCGGAGTGTCCACCAAGTGGTTCTGCCGTAGCTGGCAGGTGATGTTGTCGTGACCGGCAGGTGGTTCCAGCAAGCCCGGCAGGTGATTCCTAAGTGTCCAACATCTGGTTGTGGCATAGCCGGCAGGTGCTTTTGGCGTGCCTGGCAGGTGGTTCTGGCGAGTCGAGCAGGTGCTTCCGGTGTCATTGGCATGTGGTTCTGGCATGTCTGAGAGGTGGTTCTGGCATGCCTGGCAGGTGATTCCGGAGTGTTCGCCAAGTGGTTCTGGCGTAGCTGGCAGGTGATTTTGCATGTCCGGCAGTGGTTCCGGCGGGTCAAGATGGTGTTGCCGTCATGTCCGGCAGTTGGTTCCGGTCTGTCTGGCGGGTGGATTGGGGTGTCCGGCACGAGGTTCTGGCACGTCTGAGAGGTTGTGTCCGCATGCCCATCACGTGATTCCGGCTTGTCTGCCATGTGGTTTTGGTGTAGTGGCAGGTGATTTTGGCGTGTCCGGCAGGTGGGACCGGTGAGTCAAGCAGGTGTTTCCGGCGAGTGTTTCCTGTGGTTCCGGTCTGTCCGGGAGATGGTTCTGGCCTCTCTGGCATGTGCTTCGGGCACGTCTGAGAGGCTGTTCTGGCATGCCCGGCTGGTGATTCTGGAGTGTCCGCCAAGTGGTTCTGGCATAGCCGGCAGGTGATTTTGGCGTGTCTGGCATGTGGTTCTGTGGAGTGGATCAGGAACTTCCGGCATTGTCGGCAGGTGCTTCCGCCGTCTCCGGCATGTGGTTGTGGCACCTCTGAGAGGTGGTTCCAGCATGCCCTGCATGTGATTCCGGAGTGTCCGAGATGTGTTTGTGGCGTAGCCGACTGGTGATTTTGGCATGTCCGGCAGGTGGTTCTGGCGAGTCAAGCAGGTGGTCCTGGCGTGTTCTTCAGGTGGTTCCGGTCTGTCCTGGAGGTGGTCCCGGAGTGTCTGCCGAGTGGTTTTGGTGTAGCCGGCAGGTGATTTTGTCGTGTCCAGCAGTTGGTTCTGGGGAGTGGATCAGGTGGTTCCGGCATCCTCGGCAGGTGGTTCCCGTGTGTCCGGCACATGGTTCTGGCACGTCTGAGAGCCGGTTCCGTCATGCCCGGCAGGTGATTCCGAAGTGTCCTCCAAGTGGTTCTGGCATAGCCGGCAGGTGATTTTGGCGTGTCCGGCAGGTGTTTCTTGCGAGTAGAGCAGGTGGCTCAGGCATGCTCAGCATGTGCTTCCGGCATCTCTGTCACGTGGTTCTGGCACGTCTGAGAGGTGGTTCCGGCTGGCCCGACAGGTTTTTCCGGAGTGTCCGCCAAGTGGTTCTGGCGTAGCTGGCAGGTGATGTTGGCGTGACTGGCAGGTGGTTCCAGCACACCCGGCAGGTGATTCCGAAGTGTTCACCAACTGGTTTTGGTGTGTCAGGTAGGCGGTTCCGGCTAGTCGAGCAGGTGGTTCCGGCGTGCTCAGCAGGTGCTTCCGGCATCTCTGGCACATGGTTCTGGTGTGTCTGAGAGCTGGTTCTGGCATGTCCGGCAGATGATTCCAGAGTGTCCAACAAGTGGTTCTGGCGTAGCTGGCAGGTGATGTTGGCGTGACCGGCCGGTGGTTCCAGCAAGCGCGGCAGGTGATTCCGAAGTGTTCACCAACTGGTTGTGGCGTTGCCGGCAGCTGATTTTGGCGCGTCCAGCAGGTAATTTGGGGAGTGGATCAGGTGGTTCCGGCATACTCGGCAGGTGGTTCCAGCGTGTCCGGCACAGTGTTCTGGCATGTCTGATAGGTGTTTACGGCATGCCCGGCAGGTGACCCCAGAGGTTCCTCCAAGTGGTTCTGGCGTACCCGCTGCTGTTTCTGGTGTGTCCGGCAGGTGGCTCTGGTGAGTCGAGCAGGTAGTTCCGGCGTGCTCAGCAGGTGGTTCATGCAGGGCCGGCAGGTGTTTGCAGTCTGTCCATGACGTGGTTCCGGCATGCCCGCAAGGTGATTCTGGAGTGTCCACCAAGTGGTTTTGGTGTAACCGGCATATGATTTTGGCCTGTCAGGCAGGTGGTTCCGGCATCTCCAGCAGGTGGTTCCAGCGAGCTCCGAGGGAATTCCGGTCTCTCCAGCACGTGGTTGTGGCACGTCTGCGAGATGGTACCGGCATGCACGGCAGGTGTTTCCGGAGTGTCCGCCATGTGGTTCTGGCATACCCGGCAGGTGATTTTGGTGTGTCAGGTAGGTGGCTCTGGTGAGTCAAGCAGGTGGTTCCGGCGTGCTTGGCCGGTGGTTCATGCGGGTCTGGCAGGTGGCTTCGGTCTGTTCCGGGTGTGGTTCTGGCATCTCAGGCACATGGTTCTGGCACGTCAGAGAGGTGGTTCCGGCCGGCCCGACAGGTGTTTCCGGAGTGTCCACCAAGTGGTTCTGCCGTAGCTGGCAGGTGATGTTGTCGTGACCGGCAGGTGGTTCCAGCAAGCCCGGCAGGTGATTCCTAAGTGTCCAACATCTGGTTGTGGCATAGCCGGCAGGTGCTTTTGGCGTGCCTGGCAGGTGGTTCTGGCGAGTCGAGCAGGTGCTTCCGGTGTCATTGGCATGTGGTTCTGGCATGTCTGAGAGGTGGTTCTGGCATGCCTGGCAGGTGATTCCGGAGTGTTCGCCAAGTGGTTCTGGCGTAGCTGGCAGGTGATTTTGCATGTCCGGCAGTGGTTCCGGCGGGTCAAGATGGTGTTGCCGTCGTGTCCGGCAGTTGGTTCCGGTCTGTCTGGCGGGTGGATTGGGGTGTCCGGCACGAGGTTCTGGCACGTCTGAGAGGTTGTGTCCGCATGCCCATCACGTGATTCCGGCTTGTCTGCCATGTGGTTTTGGTGTAGTGGCAGGTGATTTTGGCGTGTCCGGCAGGTGGGACCGGTGAGTCAAGCAGGTGTTTCCGGCGAGTGTTTCCTGTGGTTCCGGTCTGTCCGGGAGATGGTTCTGGCCTCTCTGGCATGTGCTTCGGGCACGTCTGAGAGGCTGTTCTGGCATGCCCGGCTGGTGATTCTGGAGTGTCCGCCAAGTGGTTCTGGCATAGCCGGCAGGTGATTTTGGCGTGTCTGGCATGTGGTTCTGTGGAGTGGATCAGGAACTTCCGGCATTGTCGGCAGGTGCTTCCGCCGTCTCCGGCATGTGGTTGTGGCACCTCTGAGAGGTGGTTCCAGCATGCCCTGCATGTGATTCCGGAGTGTCCGAGATGTGTTTGTGGCGTAGCCGACTGGTGATTTTGGCATGTCCGGCAGGTGGTTCTGGCGAGTCAAGCAGGTGGTCCTGGCGTGTTCTTCAGGTGGTTCCGGTCTGTCCTGGAGGTGGTCCCGGAGTGTCTGCCGAGTGGTTTTGGTGTAGCCGGCAGGTGATTTTGTCGTGTCCAGCAGTTGGTTCTGGGGAGTGGATCAGGTGGTTCCGGCATCCTCGGCAGGTGGTTCCCGTGTGTCCGGCACATGGTTCTGGCACGTCTGAGAGCCGGTTCCGTCATGCCCGGCAGGTGATTCCGAAGTGTCCTCCAAGTGGTTCTGGCATAGCCGGCAGGTGATTTTGGCGTGTCCGGCAGGTGTTTCTTGCGAGTAGAGCAGGTGGCTCAGGCATGCTCAGCATGTGCTTCCGGCATCTCTGTCACGTGGTTCTGGCACGTCTGAGAGGTGGTTCCGGCTGGCCCGACAGGTTTTTCCGGAGTGTCCGCCAAGTGGTTCTGGCGTAGCTGGCAGGTGATGTTGGCGTGACTGGCAGGTGGTTCCAGCACACCCGGCAGGTGATTCCGAAGTGTTCACCAACTGGTTTTGGTGTGTCAGGTAGGCGGTTCCGGCTAGTCGAGCAGGTGGTTCCGGCGTGCTCAGCAGGTGCTTCCGGCATCTCTGGCACATGGTTCTGGTGTGTCTGAGAGCTGGTTCTGGCATGTCCGGCAGATGATTCCAGAGTGTCCAACAAGTGGTTCTGGCGTAGCTGGCAGGTGATGTTGGCGTGACCGGCCGGTGGTTCCAGCAAGCGCGGCAGGTGATTCCGAAGTGTTCACCAACTGGTTGTGGCGTTGCCGGCAGCTGATTTTGGCGCGTCCAGCAGGTAATTTGGGGAGTGGATCAGGTGGTTCCGGCATACTCGGCAGGTGGTTCCAGCGTGTCCGGCACAGTGTTCTGGCATGTCTGATAGGTGTTTACGGCATGCCCGGCAGGTGACCCCAGAGGTTCCTCCAAGTGGTTCTGGCGTACCCGCTGCTGTTTCTGGTGTGTCCGGCAGGTGGCTCTGGTGAGTCGAGCAGGTAGTTCCGGCGTGCTCAGCAGGTGGTTCATGCAGGGCCGGCAGGTGTTTGCAGTCTGTCCATGACGTGGTTCCGGCATGCCCGCAAGGTGATTCTGGAGTGTCCACCAAGTGGTTTTGGTGTAACCGGCATATGATTTTGGCCTGTCAGGCAGGTGGTTCCGGCATCTCCAGCAGGTGGTTCCGGCGAGCTCGGCAGGTACTTCCGGTCTCTCCAGCACGTGGTTGTGGCACGTCTGCGAGGTGGTAACGGCATGCCCGGCAGGTGATTCTGGAGTGTCTGCCGAGTGGTTCTGGCATAGCCGTTGGGTGATTTTAGCGTGTCCAGCAGGTGGTTCTGGGGAGTGGATCAGGTGGTTCCGGCATACTCGACAGGTGGTACTGCCATGTCCACAACATGGTTCTGGCAAGTCTTAGAGGTGGTTCTGCCTGCCCGACTCGTGATTCCAGAGGGTGCACCAAGTGGTTCTGGCATACCCGGCAGGTGATTCTGGTGTGTCAGGTAGGTGCTTCCGGCGAGTCAAGCAGGTGGTTCCGGCGTGCTCGGCAGGTGGTTCACGCATGTCTGGCACGTGGTCTCGGTCTGTTTGGAGTGTGGTTCTGGCATCTCAGGCACATGGTTCTGGCACGTCTGAGAGGTGGTTCCGGCCGGCCTGACCGGTGTTTCCGGAATGTCTGCCAAGTGGTTCTGGCGTAGCTGGCAGGTGATTTTGGCGTGTCCGGCAGGTGGTTCTGGCGAGTCGAGCAGGTGGTTCCGGCGTGCTCGGCAGGTGCTTCTGGTGTCATGGCATGTGGTTCTGGCATGGCTGAGAGGTGGTCCCGGCGTGTCCGGCAGGTGGTTCCGGGCTGTCCTGGAGGTGGTTCCGGAGTGTCTGCCGAGTGGTTCTGGCGTAGCCAGCAGGTGATTTTGGTGTGTCCAGCAGGTGATTCTGGGGAGTGGATCAGGTGTTTCCTGCATACTCGGCAGGTGGTACCGCCGTGTCCGGAACATGGTTCTGGCAAGTCTGAGAGGTGGTTCCGCCTGCCCGACAGGTGATTCCGGAGTGTCCGCCAAGTGGTTCTGGCATACCCGGCAGGTGATGTTGGCGTGTGCGGCAGGTGGTTCTGGGGAGTGGATCAGGTGGTTCCGGCATACTCCTCAGGTGGTACCGGCGTGTCCAGAAGAGGGTCCTGGCAAGTCTGAGAGGTGGTTCCGTCATGCCTGACATGTGATTCCGGAGTGTCCGCCAAGTGGTTCTGGCGTACCTGGCAGGAGATTTTCGCATGTCCGGCAGGTGGTTCTGGCGAGTCAAGCAGTTGGTTCTGGCATGCCCGGCAGGTGATTCCGGAGTGTTCGCCAAGTGGTTCTGGAGTAGCCGGCAGGTGATTTTGCATGTCCGGGAGTGGTTCCGGCAGGTCGAGCCGGTGGTTCCGGCGTGTCCAGCAGGTGGTTCCTGTCTGTCCGGCAGGTGGTTCTGGGGTTTCCAGCACGAGGTTCTGGCACATCTGAGAGGCTGTGCCGGCATGCCCCTGACGTGATTCCGGCTTGTCCCCCAAGTGGTTCTGGTTTAGCGGAGAGGTGATTTTGGTGTGTCCGGCAGGTGGGACCGGTGAGTCAAGCATGTGGTGCCGGCGAGTGTTTCCTGTGGTTCCGGCCTGTCCGGGAGATGGTTCCGGCCTGTCCGGCACGTGCTTCTGGCACTTCGGAGAGGTTGTGCTGGCATGCCCGGCAGGTGATTCCGGAGTGTCCGCCAAGTGGTTCTGGCGTAGCCGGCAGGTGATTTTGCCATGTCCGGCATGTGGTTGCAGCGAGTCGAGCATGTGGTTCCGGCGTGCTCGACACTTGGTTCAGGCAGGTCCGGCAGGTGGTTCCGGTCTGTCTGGGAGGTGGTTCCGGCGTGTCCCGGACGTGGTTCCGGCACGTCTGAGAGGTGGTTCTATCATGCCCGGCAGGTGATTCCAGAAAGTCCACCAAGTGGTTTTGGCGTAGCCGGCAGGTGATTTTGGCGTGTCCAGCGGGTGGTTCTGTGGAGTATATCAGGAACTTCTGGCATCTCAGCAGGGGCTTACGCTGTCTCCGGCATGTGGTTGTGGCACCTCTGAGAGGTGGTTCCAGCATGCCCTGCAGGTGATTCCGAAGTGTTCAGAACTGGTTGTGGCGTAGCCAGGAGGTGATTTTGGCGTGTCCAGCAGGTGGTTCTGGTGAGTCGAGCAGGTGATTCCTGCGGGCTCGGCATGTGCTTCCGGTGTCATTGGCATGTGGTTGTGGCATGTCTGTGAGGTGGTTCCGGCATGCCCAGCAGGTGATTCCGGAGTATTCGCCAAGTGGTTCTGGCGTAGCGAGCAGGTGATTTTGGCGTGTCCAGCAGGTGGTTCTGTGGAATGGATCAGGAACTTCTGGCCTTCTCGGCAGGTGCTTCCGCTGTCTCCGGCATGTCTTTGTGGCACCTCTGAGAGTTGGTTCCAGCATCACCGGCAGGTGATTCCTGAGTGTCCGACAAGTGGTTGTGGCGTAGTCGGCTGGTGCTTTTGGCGTGTCTGGAAAGTGGTTCTGGCGAGTCAATCAGGTGGTCCCTGCGTGTCCGGCAGGTGGTTCCAGTGTGTCCTGGAGCTGGTTCCGGAGTGTCTTCCGAGTGGTTCTAGCGTAGCCGGCAGGTGATTTTGCCATGTCCGGCATGTGGTTCCAGAGAGTCGAGCATGTGGTTCCGGCGTGCTCGACAGTTGGTTCAGGCAGGTCCGGCAGGTGGTTCCGTTGTGTCTGATAGGTCGTTCCGGCATGTCCGGCACGTGCTTCTGGCACGTGTGAGAGGTGGTTCTGGCATGCCAGGGAGGTGATTCCGGAGTGTCGGGTAAGTGGTTTCTGGTGTAGCCTGCGGTTCCTTTTGGAGTATCTGGCACATGGGTCCTGCGAGTCGAGCAGGTGGTTCCTGCGTGCTAGGCAGTTGGTCCAGGCGTGTCCGGCAGGTGGTTCCAGTCTGTCCAGGTCGTGGTTCCAGCGTGTCTGGCACATGGTTCTGTTACATGTGAGAGGTGGTTCCTGCATGCCCGGCAGGTGATTCCGGACTGTCCGCCAGGTGGTTCCCGCATAACCAGCTGTTGATTTTGGCCTGTCCGGCGGGTGGTTCCTGCGAGTCAAGCAGGTGGTTCCGGTGTGCTCCGCAGGTGGTTCCGGCATGTCTGACAGGTGGTTCCGCTATGTCCGGCAGATGATTCCGGAGTGTCCGCCAAGTGGTTCTGGCATACCCGGCAGGTGATTTTGGCATGTCAGGTAGGTGGTTCCGGCGAGTCGAGCAGGTGGCTCCGGCGTGCTCGGCAGGTGGTCCAGGGGTGTCCAGCAGGTTGTTCCAGTCTGTCCAGGACGTGGTTCCAGCGTGTCCGGCATGTGGTTCTGTTACGGCTGAGAGGCGGTTCCTGCATGCCTGGCAGATGATTCCGGACTGTCCACCAGGTGGACCCTGCATAGCCATCTGTTGATTTTGGACTGTTCGGCAGGTGGTTCCGGTGAGTCGAGCAGCTGGCTGTGGCGTGTTCGGCAGGTCGTTCCGGCAAGTCTGGCTGGTGGTTGCACTCTGTCCAATAGGTCGTTCCGGCATGTCCGGCACGTGCTTCTGGCACATCTGAGAGGTGGTTCTGGCATGCCAGGCAGGTGATTCTGGAGTGTTGTGTAATTGGTTCTGGTGTAGCCGGCTGTTCCGTTTGGTGTGTCTGGCACAAGTGTCCTGTGACTCGAGCAGGTGGTTCCGGCGTTCTCAGCAGGTGGTTCCTGTCAGTCCAGGACCTGGTTCCAGCGTGTCCGGCACATGGTTCTGTTACGTCTGAGAGGTGGTTCCTGCATGCCTGGCAGGTGATTCCAGACTGCCCGCCAGGTGGTTCCCACATAGCCAGCTGTTGATTTTGGCCTGTCCGGCAGGTGTTCTGGCGAGTCGAGCAGGTGGTTTGAGCGTGCTCGGCAGGTGCTTCCGGTGTCATTGGCACGTGTTTGTGGCATGTCTGAGTGGTGGTTCCGGCATGCCCGGCAGGTGATTCCGGAGTGTCCGCCCAGTGGTTCTGGCATAGCCGGAAGGAGGTTTTGCCGTGTCCGGCCGGTGGTTCTGTGGAGTGGATCAGGAACTTCCGGCATTCTCGGCAGGTGCTTCCACCGTCTCGGGCATGTGTTTGTGGCACCTCTGAGAGGTGGTTCCAGCTTGCCCAGCAGGTGATTCTGGAGTGTCCGACAAGTGGTTGTGGCGTAGCCGGTTGGTGATTTTGGCGTGTCCGGCAGGTGGTTCTGGCGAGTCAAGAAGGTTGTCCCGGCGTGTCCGGCAGGTGGTTCCGGTCTGTCCTGTAGGTGGTTCCGGAGTGTCTGCCGAGTGGATCTGGCGTAGCCGGCAGGTGATTTTGGCGTGTCCAGCAGGTGGTTCTGTGGAGTGGATCAGGTGGTTCCGGCATACTCGTCAGGTGCTTCCGGTGTCATTGGCATGTGGCTCTGGCATGACTGAGAGGTGATTCCGGCATGCCCAGCAGCTGATTCTGGAGTGTTCGCCAAGTGGTTCTGGTGTAGCCAGCAGGTGATTTTGCATGTCCAGCGTTGGTTCCGGCGAGTCGAGCCGGTGGTTCCGGCATGTCCAGCAGGTGGTTCCGGTCTGTCCTGCAGGTGGTTCTGGGGTGTCCGGCACGTTGTTCCGGCATGTCTGCGAGGTGGTTCCGGCGTGTCTGGCAGGTGGTTCCATTCTGTCCGATAGGTCGTTCCGGCATTCCGGCACGTGCTTCTGGCACGTCTGAGAGGTGGTTCTGGCATGCCGGGCAGGTGATTCCAGAGTGTCGGGTAAGTGGTTCTGGTGTAGCCGGCACTTCATTTTGGCGTGTCCGGCACGTGGGTCCTGCGAGTGAAGCAGGTGGTTCCAGCGTGCTCGGCAGGTGGTCCAGGCGTGTCCAGCAGGTGGTTCCAGTCTGTCCAGGACGTGGTTCCAGCGTGTGCGGCACGTGGTTCTGTTACGTCGGAGAGGTGGTTCCTGCATGCCCAGCAGGTGATTCCGGACTATCCGCAAGGTGGTTCCCACCTAGCCAGCTGTTGATTTTGGCCTGTCCGGCAGGTGGTTCCGGCGAGTGGAGCAGGTGGCTCCGACGTGCTCAGAAGGAGGTTCAGGCGGGACTGGCAGGTGGTTTCCATCTGTTCGGGGTGTGGTTACAGCATCTCATGTACATGGTTCTGGCACGTCTGAGATGTGATTCCGGCCGGCCCGACAGGTGTTTCCGCAGTGTCCGCCAAGTGGTTCTGGCGTAGTTGGCAGGTGATTTTGGCATGAGCGGCAGGTGGTTCCAGCATGCCCGGCAGGTGATTCCGGAATGTTTGGCAAGTGGTTCTGGCGTAGCCGGCAGGTGATTTTGCATGTCCGGCAGTGGTTCTGGCGGTTCGAGGCTGTGGTTCCGGCGTGTCCGGCGGGTTGTTGCGGTCTGTCTGGTAGGCGGTTCCAGCGTGTACGGCACGTGGTTCTGGTACGTCTCAGAGGTGGTTGCGCATGCCCAAAAGGTGATTCCGGACTGTCTGCCACATGGTTCTGGCACGTCTGAGACGTGGTTCCAACATGCCCGGCAGGTCATCCCGGAGAGTCCTCCAAGTGGTTCTGGAGTAGCCCGCAGGTGATTTTGGCGTGTCCGGCAGGTGATTCCGTCGTGCTCAGCAGGTGGTTCAGGCGTGGCCGGCAGGTGGTTCCAGTCTGTCCAGTACGTGTTTCCAGATTGTCCGGCACGTGGTTCTGGTACGTCTGAGAGGTGGTTCCGCCATGGCTGGCAGGTGATTCCGGACTGTTCCCCAGGTGGTTCTCGCACAGCCATCTGTTGATTTTGGCCTGTCTGGCAGGTGGTTCTGGCGAGTCGAGCAGGTGGCTCTGGCGTGCTCGGCAGCTGGTTCCGGCATGTCAGGCAGGTGGTTCCGGTCTGTCCTGTAGGTCGTTCCGGTATGTCCGGCACGTGCTTCTGGCACGTATGAGACGTGGTTCTGGCATGCCAGGCAGGTGATTCTGGAGTGTCGGTTAAGTGGTTCTGGTGTAGCCGGCAGTTCCTTTTGGCGCGTCCGTCACGATTGTCCTGCCAGTCGAGCAGGTGGTTCCGGCGAGCTCAGCAGGTGGTTCCAGTCTGTCCAGGATGTGGTTCCAGCGTGTCCGGAACGTGGTTCTGTTACGTTTGAGAGGTGGTTCCTGCATGCCAGGCAGGTGATTTTGGACTGTCCGCCAGGTGGTTCTAGCATAGCCAGCTGTTGATTTTGGCCTGTCTGGCAGGTGGTTCCAGCCTATCGAGCAGGCGGCTCAGGCATGCTCGGCATTCGGTTCCAGGATGTCTGGCAGGTGGTTCCGGTCTTTCCGGTAGGTGTTTCCGGCGTGTCCGGCACGTCCTTCTGGCACGTCTAAGAGGTGGTTCTGGCATGCCCGGCAGGTTATTCCGGAGTGTCTGCCGAGTGGTTCTGGCGTAGCCAGCAGGTGATTTTGGCGTGTCCAGCAGGTGGTTCTGGGGAGTGGATCAGGTAGTTCCAGGATACTCGGCAGGTGGTACCGGCGTGTCCGGAACATGGTTCTGGCTAGTCTGAGAGGTGGTTCCGGCATGTCTGACCTGTGATTCCGGAATGTCTGCCAAGTGGTTCTGGCGTACTTGGCAGGTGATTTTGGCGTGTCCGGCAGGTGTTTCTGGCGAGTCAAGCTGGTGGTCCCGGCGTGTCCAGCAGGTGGTTCCGGTCTGTCCTGGAGGTGGTTCTGGAGTGTCTGCCGAGTGGTTCTGGCGTAGCCGGCAGGTGATTTTGGCGTGTCCAGCAGGTGGTTCTGTGGAGTGGATCAGGTGGTTCCGGCATACTTGGCAGGTGCTTCCGGTGTCATTGGCATGTGGTTCTGGCATGTCTGAGAGGTGGTTCCGGAATGCCCGGCAGGTGATTCCGGAGTGTCCGCCAAGTGGTTCTGGCGTACCCGGCAGGTGCTTTTGGCGTGTCCGGCAGGTGTTTCTTGCGAGTCGAACAGGTGGCTCAGGCATGCTCAACAGGTGCTTCTGGCGTCTGCGGCACATCGTTCTGCTGTGTCTGAGAGCTGGTTCTGGCATGTCTGGCAGATGATTCCGGAGTGTCCACCAAGTCGTTCTGGCATACCCAGCAGGTGATTTTGGCGTGTCAGGTAGGTGGTTCCGGCGAGTCGAGCAGGTGGTTCCGGCGTGCTCAGCAGGTGGTTCTGGCGTGTCCGGCAGGTGGTTCCGGTCTGTCCGGGAGGGGGTTTAGGGGTGTCTGGCACGAGGTTCTGGCACGATTGAATGGTTGTGTCGGCATGCCCTTCACGTGATTCCGGCTTGTCCGCCAAGTGGTTCTGGCGTAGCCGGCAGGTGATTTTGGGGTGTCAGGCAGGTGTTTCTTGGGAGACGAGCATGTGGTTCAGGCATGCTCAGCAGGTGCTTCCGGCGTCTGCGGCACGTGGTTCTGGTGTGTCTGAGAGCTGGTTCTGGCATGCCCGGCAGATGATTCCGGAGTGTCCATCAAGTGGTTGTGGCGTACCCGGCAGGTGATTTTGGCATTTCCGGCAGGTGTTTCTGGCGAGTCGAGGACGTGGCTCCGGCATGCTCAGCTGGTGCTTCCGGCTTCTGCGGCATGTGGTTCTGGTGTGTCTGAGAGCTGGTTCTGGCATGCCTGGCAGGTGATCCAGGAGAGTCCTCCAAGTGGTTCTGGCGTACCCCACAGTTGTTTCTGGTGCGTCCGGCAGTTGGCTGTGGTGAGTCGAGCAGGTGGTTCCGGCATGCTCGGCAGGTGGTTCAGGCAGGTCCGGCAGGTGTTTGCCGTCTGTCCATGACATGGTTCCGGCATGCCCGCAACGTGATTCTGGAGTGTCCACCAAGTGGTTTTGGCATAGCAAGCATATGATTTTGGCCTGTCAGGCAATTTGTTCCAGCATGGTCAGCAGGTGGTTCCGGCGAGCATGGCAGTTGCTTCCGGTCGCTCCGGCAGGTGGTTGTGGCATGTCTGAGAGATGGTTCCGGCATGCCCGGCAGGAGATTCCGGAGTCTCCGGCATGTGGTTGTGGCACCTCTGAGAGGTGGTTCCGGCATGCCCGGCAGGTGATTCTGGAGTGTCTGCCGAGTGGTTCTGGCATAGCCAGCAGGTGATTTTTGCGTTTCAGGTAGGTGGTTCCGGTGAGTCGAGCAGGTGGTTCCGGCGTGCTCGACAGGTGGTTCATGCGGGTGTGGCAGGTGGCTTCGGTCTGTTCGGGGTGTGGTTCTGGCATCTCAGGCACATGGTTCTGGCACGTCAGAGAGGTGGTTCCGGCCGGCCCGACAGGTGCTTCCAGGGTGTCCACAAAGTGGTTCTGCCGTAGCTGGCAGGTGATGTTGTCGTGACCGGCAGGTGGTTCCAGCAAGCCCGGCAGGTGTTTCCGAAGTGCCCACCATCTGGTTGTGGCATAGCCGGCGGGTGCTTTTGGCGTGCCTGGCAGGTGGTTCTGGCGAGTCGAGCAGGTGCTTCCGGTGTCATTGGCATATGGTTCCGGCATGTCTGTGAGGTTGTTCCGGCATGCCTGGCAGGTCATTCCGGAGTGTTTGCCAAGTGGTTCTGGCGTAGCTGGCAGGTGATTTTGCATGTCCGGCGGTGGTTCCGGCAGGTCAAGACGGTTTTTCCGTCGTGTCCGGCAGTTGGTTCCGGTCTGTCCGGTGGGTGGTTTGGGGTGTCCGGCACGAGGTTCTGGCACGTCTGAGAGGTTGTGTCCGCCTGCCCATCACGTGATTCCGGCTTGTCTGCCATGTGGTTTTGGTGTAGCGGGCAGGTGATTTTGGCGTGTCCGGCGGGTGGGACCGGTGAGTCAAGCAGGTGGTTCCGGCAAGTGTTTCCTGTGGTTCCGGTCTGTCCGAGAGATCGTTCCGGCCTGTCTGGCATGTGCTTCGGGCACGTCTGAGAGGCTGTGCTGGCATGCCCGGCGGGTGATTCTGGAGTGTTCGCCAAGTGATTCTGGCGTAGCCGGCAGGTGATTTTGGCGTGTCCGGCAGGTGGGTCTGTGCAGTGGATCAGGAACTTCGGGCATTCTCGGCAGGTGCTTCCGCAGTCTCTGGCATGTGGTTGTGGCACCTCTGAGAGGTGGTTCCAGCATGCCCGGCAGGTGATTCCGGAGTGTCCGAGAAGTGTTTGTGGCGTAGCCGACTGGTGATTTTGGCGTGTCCGGCAGATGGTTCTGGCGAGTCACGCAGGTGGTCCCGGCGTGTTCTGCAGGTGGTTCCGGTCTGTCCTGGAGGTGGTCCCGGAGTGTCTGACGAGTGGTTTTGGTGTAGCCGGCACGTGATTTTGTCGTGTCCCGCAGGTGGTTCTGGGGTGTGGATCAGGTGGTTCCGGCATCCTCGGCAGGTGGTTCCAGTGTGTCCGGCACATGGTTCTGGCACGTCTGAGAGCCGGTTCCGTCATGCCCGGCAGGTGATTCCGAAGTGTCGGCCAAGTGGTTCTGGCATAGCCGGCAGGTGAGTTTGGCGTGTCCGGCAGGTGTTTCTTGCGAGTAGAGCAGGTGGCTCAGGCATGCTCAACAGGTGCTTCTGGCGTCTGCGGCACATCGTTCTGCTGTGTCTGAGAGCTGGTTCTGGCATGTCTGGCAGATGATTCCGGAGTGTCCACCAAGTCGTTCTGGCATACCCAGCAGGTGATTTTGGCGTGTCAGGTAGGTGGTTCCGGCGAGTCGAGCAGGTGGTTCCGGCGTGCTCAGCAGGTGGTTCTGGCGTGTCCGGCAGGTGGTTCCGGTCTGTCCGGGAGGGGGTTTAGGGGTGTCTGGCACGAGGTTCTGGCACGATTGAATGGTTGTGTCGGCATGCCCTTCACGTGATTCCGGCTTGTCCGCCAAGTGGTTCTGGCGTAGCCGGCAGGTGATTTTGGGGTGTCAGGCAGGTGTTTCTTGGGAGACGAGCATGTGGTTCAGGCATGCTCAGCAGGTGCTTCCGGCGTCTGCGGCACGTGGTTCTGGTGTGTCTGAGAGCTGGTTCTGGCATGCCCGGCAGATGATTCCGGAGTGTCCATCAAGTGGTTGTGGCGTACCCGGCAGGTGATTTTGGCATTTCCGGCAGGTGTTTCTGGCGAGTCGAGGACGTGGCTCCGGCATGCTCAGCTGGTGCTTCCGGCTTCTGCGGCATGTGGTTCTGGTGTGTCTGAGAGCTGGTTCTGGCATGCCCGGCAGGTGATCCAGGAGAGTCCTCCAAGTGGTTCTGGCGTACCCCACAGTTGTTTCTGGTGCGTCCGGCAGTTGGCTGTGGTGAGTCGAGCAGGTGGTTCCGGCATGCTCGGCAGGTGGTTCAGGCAGGTCCGGCAGGTGTTTGCCGTCTGTCCATGACATGGTTCCGGCATGCCCGCAACGTGATTCTGGAGTGTCCACCAAGTGGTTTTGGCATAGCAAGCATATGATTTTGGCCTGTCAGGCAATTTGTTCCAGCATGGTCAGCAGGTGGTTCCGGCGAGCATGGCAGTTGCTTCCGGTCGCTCCGGCAGGTGGTTGTGGCATGTCTGAGAGATGGTTCCGGCATGCCCGGCAGGAGATTCCGGAGTCTCCGGCATGTGGTTGTGGCACCTCTGAGAGGTGGTTCCGGCATGCCCGGCAGGTGATTCTGGAGTGTCTGCCGAGTGGTTCTGGCATAGCCAGCAGGTGATTTTTGCGTTTCAGGTAGGTGGTTCCGGTGAGTCGAGCAGGTGGTTCCGGCGTGCTCGACAGGTGGTTCATGCGGGTGTGGCAGGTGGCTTCGGTCTGTTCGGGGTGTGGTTCTGGCATCTCAGGCACATGGTTCTGGCACGTCAGAGAGGTGGTTCCGGCCGGCCCGACAGGTGCTTCCAGGGTGTCCACAAAGTGGTTCTGCCGTAGCTGGCAGGTGATGTTGTCGTGACCGGCAGGTGGTTCCAGCAAGCCCGGCAGGTGTTTCCGAAGTGCCCACCATCTGGTTGTGGCATAGCCGGCGGGTGCTTTTGGCGTGCCTGGCAGGTGGTTCTGGCGAGTCGAGCAGGTGCTTCCGGTGTCATTGGCATATGGTTCCGGCATGTCTGTGAGGTTGTTCCGGCATGCCTGGCAGGTCATTCCGGAGTGTTTGCCAAGTGGTTCTGGCGTAGCTGGCAGGTGATTTTGCATGTCCGGCGGTGGTTCCGGCAGGTCAAGACGGTTTTTCCGTCGTGTCCGGCAGTTGGTTCCGGTCTGTCCGGTGGGTGGTTTGGGGTGTCCGGCACGAGGTTCTGGCACGTCTGAGAGGTTGTGTCCGCCTGCCCATCACGTGATTCCGGCTTGTCTGCCATGTGGTTTTGGTGTAGCGGGCAGGTGATTTTGGCGTGTCCGGCGGGTGGGACCGGTGAGTCAAGCAGGTGGTTCCGGCAAGTGTTTCCTGTGGTTCCGGTCTGTCCGAGAGATCGTTCCGGCCTGTCTGGCATGTGCTTCGGGCACGTCTGAGAGGCTGTGCTGGCATGCCCGGCGGGTGATTCTGGAGTGTTCGCCAAGTGATTCTGGCGTAGCCGGCAGGTGATTTTGGCGTGTCCGGCAGGTGGGTCTGTGCAGTGGATCAGGAACTTCGGGCATTCTCGGCAGGTGCTTCCGCAGTCTCTGGCATGTGGTTGTGGCACCTCTGAGAGGTGGTTCCAGCATGCCCGGCAGGTGATTCCGGAGTGTCCGAGAAGTGTTTGTGGCGTAGCCGACTGGTGATTTTGGCGTGTCCGGCAGATGGTTCTGGCGAGTCACGCAGGTGGTCCCGGCGTGTTCTGCAGGTGGTTCCGGTCTGTCCTGGAGGTGGTCCCGGAGTGTCTGACGAGTGGTTTTGGTGTAGCCGGCACGTGATTTTGTCGTGTCCCGCAGGTGGTTCTGGGGTGTGGATCAGGTGGTTCCGGCATCCTCGGCAGGTGGTTCCAGTGTGTCCGGCACATGGTTCTGGCACGTCTGAGAGCCGGTTCCGTCATGCCCGGCAGGTGATTCCGAAGTGTCGGCCAAGTGGTTCTGGCATAGCCGGCAGGTGAGTTTGGCGTGTCCGGCAGGTGTTTCTTGCGAGTAGAGCAGGTGG
>NW_027226725.1:0-14363 GCF_037783145.1 Equus przewalskii | reverse complement strand
TTACGTATTGCTAACTGCTGGCTATGCCAGAACCACCTGGGGGACGGTCTCGAATCACCTGCCAGCCATGGCGGAACCACCTCTCAGACGTACCAGAACCACCTGCCGGAGAAGCTGGAAACACGTCCTGGACAGACTGGAACCACGTGACGGCCATGCCTGAACCACCTGCCGAGCACGGCGGAACCACCTGCCGGACACGCCAAAATCACCTGCGGGCTACGCCAGAACCACTTGGACGACTCTCCGAAATGACCTGCCGGGCATGTTGGAACCACATCTCAGAGGTGCCAGAAGCACGTGGCGGACAGTCCGGAATCACCTGTTGGGCATACGCAACCACCTCTGACACGTACCAGAACCACGTGCCGTGCACGCCAGAACCACCTACCGGACAGTCCGGAATCAACTTTTGGGCATGCCGGAACAACCAGTCAGATGTGCCAGAAACACGTGCCGGAGACGCCGGAAGCACCTGCCGAGCACGTCGCAACCACCTGCTCAACTCGCCTGAACCACCTGCCGGACACGCCAAAATCACCTGCCCGCTACACCAGCAGCACTTCGGGGACAAGCCGGAATCACGTGAGGGGCATGCCGGCACAGCCTCTCAGACTGAACCTCGTGCCGGACACCACAGAACCACCTGCCGGACAGACCGGAACCACCTGCCGGACACGCCGGAAACACCGGCTCGACCCGCCGGAACGACCGCTGGACATGCAAAATCACCTGCCGGCTACGCCGGAAACACTTGGCGAACACTCCGGAATCACCTGCCGGGCATGCCGGAACCACCTCTCAGATATGCCAGAACCACGTGCCAATGACCCCGGAAGCACCTGCCGAGCACGCCGGAACCACCTGCTAGACGCGCCAGAACCACCTGCTGGACACGCAAAAATCACCTGCCGGCTACGCCACAACCAGTTGGGGAACACTTCGGAATCACCTGCCGGGCTTGCTGGAACCACCTGCCGGTCATGCCAAAATCACCTGCCAACTACGCCAGTACCACTTGGCGGACACTGTGGAAACACCTGTCGGGCCGGCCGGAACCACATCTCAGACGTGCCAGAACCATGTGCATGAGATGCTGGAACCACACCCCGAACAGACGGAAAACACCTGCCAGACCCGTCTGAACAACCAGCCGAGCACGCCAGAGCCACCTGCTCGACTCGCCGGAACCACCTACCTGACATGCCCAAATCACCAGCCGGGTATGCCAGAACCACTTGGCGGACACTCCGGAATCATCTGCCGGACATGCCGGAACCAGCTCTCAGACACACCAGAACCACGTGCCGGAGACGCCGGAAGCACCTGCCGAGCATGCCGCAGCCACCTGCTCGACTCGCCAGAAACACCTGCCGGACACGCCAAAATCACCTGCCGGGTACGCCAGAACCACCTGGCGGACACTCCGAAATCACCTGTCGCGCATGCCGGAACCACCTCTCAGACGTGCCGGAAGCACGTGCCGGACACGCCGGAATCACCTACCGGACAGACCGGAACCACCTGCCGAGCACGCCGGAGCCACCTGTTCGACTCGCTGGAACCACCTGCCGGACAGGCCAATATCAACTGCTGGCTATGCCAGAACCACCTGGGGGACGGTCTGGAATCACCTGCCAGCCATGGCGGAACCACCTCTCAGACGTACCAGAACCACCTGCCGGAGAAGCTGGAAACACGTCCTGGACAGTCTGGAACCACCTGCCGGCCAAGCCTGAACCAACTGCGAAGCACAACGGAACAACCTGCCAGACACGCCAAAATCACCTGCCCGCTACACCAGCAGCACTTCGGGGACAAGCCGGAATCACGTGAGGGGCATGCCGGCACAGCCTCTCAGACTGAACCTCGTGCCGGACACCACAGAACCACCTGCCGGACAGACCGGAACCACCTGCTGGACACGCCGGAACCACCGGCTCGACCCGCCGGAACGACCGCTGGACATGCAAAATCACCAGCCGGCTACGCCGGAAACACTTGGCGAACACTCCGGAATCACCTGCCGGGCATGCCGGAACCACCTCTCAGATATGCCAGAACCACGTGCCAATGACCCCGGAAGCACCTGCCGAGCACGCCGGAACCACCTGCTCGACTCGCCAGAACCACCTGCCGGACACGCAAAAATCACCTGCCGGCTACGCCACAACCAGTTGGGGAACACTTTGGAATCACCTGCCGGGCTTGCTGGAACCACCTGCCGGTCATGCCAAAATCACCTGCCAACTACGCCAGTACCAATTGGCGGACACTGTGGAAACACCTGTCGGGCCGGCCGGAACCACATCTCAGATGTGCCAGAACCATGTGCATGAGATGCTGGAACCACACCCCGAACAGATGGAAAACACCTGCCAGACCCGTCTGAACAACCTGCCGAGCACGCCGGAGCCACCTGCTCGACTCGCCGGAACCACCTACCTGACATGCCCAAATCACCAGCCGGGTATGCCAGAACCACTTGGCGGACACTCCGGAATCATCTGCCGGACATGCCGGAACCAGCTCTCAGACACACCAGAACCACGTGCCGGAGACGCCGAAAGCACCTGCCGAGCATGCCGGAGCCACCTGCTCGACTCGCCAGAAACACCTGCCGGACACGCCAAAATCACCTGCCGGGTACGCCAGAACCACCTGGCGGACACTCCGAAATCACCTGTCGCGCATGCCGGAACCACCTCTCAGACGTGCCGGAAGCACGTGCCGGACACGCCGGAATCACCTACCGGACAGACCGGAACCACCTGCCGAGCACGCCGGAGCCACCTGTTCGACTCCCTGGAAGCACCTGCCGGACAGGCCAATATCAACTGCTGGCTATGCCAGAACCACCTGGGCGACGGTCCGGAATCGCCTGCCAGCCATGGCGGAACCACCTCTCAGACGTACCAGAACCACCTGCCGGAGAAGCTGGAAACACGTCCTGGACAGTCTGGAACCACCTGCCGGCCAAGCCTGAACCACCTGCCAAGCACAACGGAACAACCTGCCAGACACGCCAAAATCACCTGCGTGTTATGCCAGAACCACTTGGAGGACTCTCTGGGATGACCTGCCGGGCATGCCGGAACCACCTCTCAGACGTGCCAGAACCATGTGGCGGACAGTCCGGAATCACCTGTTGGGCATGCGCAACCACCTCTGAGACGTACCAGAACCACACGCCGTGCAGGCTGGAACCACCTACCGGACAGACCGGAATCACATTTCGGGCATGCCGGAACCACCTGTCAGATGTGCCAGAAACACGTGCCGGAGACGCCGGATGCACCTGCCAAGCACGTTGGAAGGACCTGCTCAACTCGCCTGAACCACCTGCCGGACATGCCAAAATCACCTGCCGACTATGCCAGAACCACTTGGCGAACACTCCGGAATCACTTGCCGGGCATGCAGGAACCACCTCTCAGACATGCCAGAACCCCGTGCCAATGACCCCGGAAGCACCAGCCGAGCACGCCGGAACCACCTGCTCGACTCGCCAGAACCACCTGCCGATCACGCAAAAATCACCTGCCGGCTACGCCACAACCAGTTGGTGAACACTTTCCAACCACCTGCCAGGCTTGCTGGAACCACCTGCCAGTCATGCCAAAATCACCTGCCAAATACGCCAGAACCGCTTGGCGGACACTGCGGAAACACCTGTCGGGCCGGCTGGAAACACATCTCGGACGTGCCAGAAACGTGTTCATGAGATGCTGGAACCACACCCCGAACAGACGGATACCACCTGCCAGAACCGCCTGAACCACCTGCTGAGCACGCCGGAACCACCTGCTCGACTCACCGGTACCACCTCCCTGACACGCCAAAATCACCTGCTGGGTATGCCAGAACCACTTGGCGGACACTCCGGAATCATCTGCCGGACATGCCGGAACCAGCTCTCAGACACACCAGAACCAAGTGCCGGAGACGCCGGAAGCACCTGCCGAGCATGCCGGAGCCACCTGCTCGACTCGCCAGAAACACCTGCCGGACACGCCAAAATCACCTGCCGGGTATGCCAGAACCACCTGGCGGACACTCCGGAATCACCTGCCGCGCATGCCGGAACCACCTCTCAGACGTGCCGGAAGCACGTGCCAGACACGCCGGAAACACCTACCGGACAGACCGGAACCACCTGCCAAGAACGCCGGAGCCACCTGTTCGACTCGCTGGAACCACCTGCCGGACAGGCCAATATCAACTGCTGGCTATGCCAGAACCACCTGGGGGACAGTCCGGGATCACCTGCCAGCCATGGCGGAACCACCTCTCAGACGTACCAGAACCACCTGCCGGAGAAGCTGGAAACACGTCCTGGACAGACTGGAACCACGTGACGGCCATGCCTGAACCACCTGCCGAGCACGGCGGAACCACCTGCCGGACACGCCAAAATCACCTGCGGGCTACGCCAGAACCACTTGGACGACTCTCCGAAATGACCTGCCGGGCATGTTGGAACCACCTCTCAGACGTGCCAGAAGCACGTGGCGGACAGTCCGGAATCACCTGTTGGGCATACGCAACCACCTCTGAGACGTACCAGAGCCACGTGCCGTGCACGCCGGAACCACCTACCGGACAGACCGGAATCAACTTTTGGGCATGCCGGAACCACCAGTCAGATGTGCCAGAAACACGTGCCAGAGACGCCGGAAGCACCTGCCGAGCACGTCGCAACCACCTGCTCAACTCGCCTGAACCACCTGCCGGACACGCCAAAATCACCTGCCCGCTACAACAGCACCACTTCGGGGACAAGCCGGAATCATGTGAGGGGCATGCCGGCACAGCCTCTCAGACTGAACCTCGTGCCGGACACCACAGAACCACCTGCCGGACAGACCGGAACCACCTGCCGGACACGCCGGAACCACCGGCTCGACCCGCCGGAACGACCGCTGGACATGCAAAATCACCTGCCGGCTACGCCGGAAACACTTGGCGAACACTCCGGAATCACCTGCCGCGCATGGCGGAACCACCTCTCAGACGTGCCGGAAGCACGTGCCGGACACGCCGGAATCACCTACCGGACAGACCGGAACCACCTGCCGAGCACGCTGGAGCCACCTGTTCGACTCGCTGGAACCACCTGCCGGACAGGCCAATATCAACTGCTGGCTATGCCAGAACCCCCTGGGGGACGGTCCGGAATCACCTGCCAGCCATGGCGGAACCACCTCTCAGACGTACCAGAACCACCTGCCGGAGAAGCTGGAAACACGTCCTGGACAGTCTGGAACCACCTGCCGGCCAAGAGTGAACCACCTGCCAAGCACAACGGAACAACCAGCCAGACACGCCAAAATCACCTGCGTGTTATGCCAGAACCACTTGGAGGACTCTCTGGGATGACCTCCCGGGCATGCCGGCACAGCCTCTCAGACTGAACCTCGTGCCGGACACCACAGAACCACCTGCCGGACAGACCGGAACCACCTGCCGACACGCCGGAAACACCGGCTCGACCCGCCGGAATGACCGCTGGACATGCAAAATCACCTGCCGGCTATGCCGGAAACACTTGGCGAACACTCCGGAATCACCTGCCGGGCATGCCGGAACCACCTCTCAGACGTGCCAGAACCATGTGGCGGACAGTTCGGAATCACCTGTTGGGCATGCGCAACCACCTCTGAGACGTACCAGAACCACATGCCGTGCAGGCTGGAACCACCTACCGGACAGACCGGAATCACCTTTCGGGCATGCCGGAACCACCTGTCAGATGTGCCAGAAACATGTGCCGGAGACGCCGGAAGCACCTGCCAAGCACGTTGGAACCACCTGCTCAACTCGCCTGAACCACCTGCCGGACATGCCAAAATCACCTGCCGACTATGCCAGAACCACTTGGCGAACACTCCGGAATCACTTGCCGGGCATGCAGGAACCACCTCTCACACATGCCAGAACCCCGTGCCAATGACCCCGGAAGCACCAGCCGAGCACGCCGGAACCACCGGCTCGACCCGCCGGAACGATCGCTGGACATGCAAAATCACCTGCCGGCTACGCCGGAAACACTTGGCGAACACTCCGGAATCACCTGCCGGGCATGCCGGAACCACCTCTCAGATATGCCAGAACCACGTGCCAATGACCCCGGAAGCACCTGCCGAGCACGCCGGAACCACCTGCTCGACTCGCCAGAACCACCTGCCGGACACGCAAAAATCACCTGCCGGCTACGCCACAACCAGTTGGGGAACACTTCGGAATCACCTGCCGGGCTTGCTGGAACCACCTGCCGGTCATGCCAAAATCACCTGCCAACTACGCCAGTACCACTTGGCGGACACTGTGGAAACACCTGTCGGGCCGGCCGGAACCACATCTCAGACGTGCCAGAACCATGTGCATGAGATGCTGGAACCACACCCCGAACAGACGGAAAACACCTGCCAGACCCGTCTGAACAACCTGCCGAGCACGCCGGAGCCACCTACCTGACATGCCCAAATCACCAGCCGGGTATGCCAGAACCACTTGGCGGACACTCCGGAATCATCGGCCGGACATGCCGGAACCAGCTCTCAGACACACCAGAACCACGTGCCGGAGACGCCGGTAGCACCTGCCGAGCATGCCGGAGCCACCTGCTCGACTCGCCAGAAACACCTGCCGGACACGCCAAAATCACCTGCCGGGTACGCCAGAACCACCTGGCGGACACTCCGAAACCACCTGTCGCGCATGCCGGAACCACCTCTCAGACGTGCAGGAAGCACGTGCCGGAAACGCCGGAATGACCTACCGGACAGACCGGAACCACCTGCCGAGCACGCCGGAGCCACCTGTTCGACTCTCTGGAACCACCTGCCGGACAGGCCAATATCAACTGCTGGCTATGCCAGAACCACCTGGGGGACGGTCCGGAATCACCTGCCAGCCATGGCGGAACCACCTCTCAGACGTACCAGAACCACCTGCCGGAGAAGCTGGAAACACGTCCTGGACAGTCTGGAACCACCTGCCGGCCAAGCCTGAACCACCTGCCAAGCACAACGGAACAACCTGCCAGACACGCCAAAATCACCTGCGTGTTATGCCAGAACCACTTGGAGGACTCTCTGGGATGACCTGCCGGGCATGCCGGAACCACCTCTCAGACGTGCCAGAACCATGTGGCGGACAGTCCGGAATCACCTGTTGGGCATGCGCAACCACCTCTGAGACGTACCAGAACCACATGCCGTGCAGGCTGGAACCACCTACCGGACAGACCGGAATCACCTTTCGGGCATGCCGGAACCACCTGTCAGATGTGCCAGAAACACGTGCCGGAGACGCCGGAAGCACCTGCCAAGCACGTTGGAACCACCTGCTCAACTCGCCTGAACCACCTGCCGGACATGCCAAAATCACCTGCCGACTATGCCAGAACCACTTGGCGAACACTCCGGAATCACTTGCCGGGCATGCAGGAACCACCTCTCAGACATGCCAGAACCCCGTGCCAATGACCCCGGAAGCACCAGCCGAGCACGCCGGAACCACCTGCTCGACTCGCCAGAACCAACTGCCGATCACGCAAACATCACCTGCCGGCTACGCCACAACCAGTTGGTGAACACTTTGGAATCACCTGCCAGGCTTGCTGGAACCACCTGCCAGTCATGCCAAAATCACCTGCCAACTACGCCAGAACCGCTTGGCGGACACTGCGGATACACCTGTCGGGCCGGCTGGAACCACATCTCAGACGTGCCAGAAACGTGTTCATGAGATGCTGGAACCACACCCCGAACAGACGGATACCACCTGCCAGAACCGCCTGAACCACCTGCTGAGCACGCCGGAACCACCTGCTCGACTCACCGGTACCACCTCCCTGACACGCCAAAATCACCTGCTGGGTATGCCAGAACCACTTGGCGGACACTCCGGAATCATCTGCCGGACATGCCGGAACCAGCTCTCAGACACACCAGAACCACGTGCTGGAGACGCCGGAAGCACCTGCCGAGCATGCCGCAGCCACCTGCTCTACTCGCCAGAAACACCTGCCGGACACGCCAAAATCACCTGCCGGGTATGCCAGAACCACCTGGCGGACACTACGGAATCACCTGTCGCGCATGCCGGAACCACCTCTCAGACGTGCCGGAAGCACGTGCCGGACACGCCGGAAACACCTACCGGACAGACCGGAACCACCTGCCAAGAACGCCGGAGCCACCTGTTCGACTCGCTGGAACCACCTGCCGGACAGGCCAATATCAACTGCTGGCTATGCCAGAACCACCTGGGGGACAGTCCGGGATCACCTGCCAGCCATGGCGGAACCACCTCTCAGACGTACCAGAACCACCTGCCGGAGAAGCTGGAAACACGTCCTGGACAGACTGGAACCACGTGACGGCCATGCCTGAACCACCTGCCGAGCACGGCGGAACCACCTGCCGGTCATGCCAAAATCACCTGCCAACTACGCCAGTACCACTTGGCGGACACTGTGGAAACATCTGTCGGGCCGGCCGGAACCACATCTCAGACGTGCCAGAACCATGTGCATGAGATGCTGGAACCACACCCCGAACAGACGGAAAACACCTGCCAGACCCGTCTGAACAACCTGCCGAGCACGCCGGAGCCACCTGCTCGACTCGCCGGAACCACCTACCTGACATGCCCAAATCACCAGCCGGGTATGCCAGAACCACTTGGCGGACACTCCGGAATCATCTGCCGGAAATGCCGGAACCAGCTCTCAGACACACCAGAACCACGTGCCGGAGACGCCGGAAGCACCTGCCGAGCATGCCGGAGCCACCTGCTCGACTCGCCAGAAACACCTGCCGGACACGCCAAAATCACCTGCCGGGTATGCCAGAACCACCTGGCGGACACTACGGAATCACCTGCCGCGCATGCCGGAACCACCTCTCAGACGTGCCGGAAGCACGTGCCGGACACGCCGGAAACACCTACCGGACAGACCGGAACCACCTGCCAAGAACGCCGGAGCCACCTGTTCGACTCGCTGGCCCCACCTGCCGGACAGGCCAATATCAACTGCTGGCTATGCCAGAACCACCTGGGGGACAGTCCGGGATCACCTGCCAGCCATGGCGGAACCACCTCTCAGACGTACCAGAACCACCTGCCGGAGAAGCTGGAAACACGTCCTGGACAGTCTGGAACCACCTGCCGGCCAAGCCTGAACCACCTGCCAAGCACAACGGAACAACCTGCCAGACACGCCAAAATCACCTGCGTGTTATGCCAGAACCACTTGGAGGACTCTCTGGGATGACCTGCCGGGCATGCCGGAACCACCTCTCAGACGTGCCAGAACCATGTGGCGGACAGTCCGGAATCACCTGTTGGGCATGCGCAACCACCTCTGAGACGTACCAGAACCACATGCCGTGCAGGCTGGAACCACCTACCGGACAGACCGGAATCACCTTTCGGGCATGCCGGAACCACCTGTCAGATGTGCCAGAAACACGTGCCGGAGACGCCGGAAGCACCTGCCAAGCACGTTCGAACCACCTGCTCAACTCGCCTGAACCACCTGCCGGACATGCCAAAATCACCTGCCGACTATGCCAGAACCACTTGGCGAACACTCCGGAATCACTTGCCGGGCATGCAGGAACCACCTCTCAGACATGCCAGAACCACGTGCCAATGACCCCGGAAGCACCAGCCGAGCACGCCGGAACCACCTGCTCGACTCGCCAGAACCACCTGCCGATCACGCAAAAATCACCTGCCGGCTATGCCACAACCAGTTGGTGAACACTTTGGAATCACCTGCCAGGCTTGCTGGAACCACCTGCCAGTCATGCCAAAATCACCTGCCATCTACGCCAGAACCGCTTGGCGGACACTGCGGAAACACCTGTCGGGCCGGCTGGAACCACATCTCAGACGTGCCAGAAACGTGTTCATGAGATGCTGGAACCACACCCCGAACAGACGGATACCACCTGCCAGAACCGCCTGAACCACCTGCTGAGCACGCCGGAACCACCTGCTCGACTCACCGGTACCACCTCCCTGACACGCCAAAATCACCTGCTGGTTATGCCAGAACCACTTGGCGGACACTCCGGAATCATCTGCCGGACATGCCGGAACCAGCTCTCAGACACACCAGAACCAAGTGCCGGAGACGCCGGAATCACCTGCCGAGCATGCCGGAGCCACCTGCTCGACTCGCCAGAAACACCTGCCGGACACGCCAAAATCACCTGCCGGGTATGCCAGAACCACCTGGCGGACACTACGGAATCACCTGCCGCGCATGCCGGAACCACCTCTCAGACGTGCCGGAAGCACGTGCCAGACACACCGGAAACACCTACTGGACAGACCGGAACCACCTGCCCAGAACGCCGGAGCCACCTGTTCGACTCGCTGGAACCACCTGCCGGACAGGCCAATATCAACTGCTGGCTATGCCAGAACCACCTGGGGGACAGTCCGGGATCACCTGCCAGCCATGGCAGAACCACCTCTCAGATGTACCAGAACCACCTGCCGGAGAAGCTGGAAACACGTCCTGGACAGACTGGAACCACGTGACGGCCATGCCTGAACCACCTGCCGAGCAGGGCGGAACCACCTGCCGGACACGCCAAAATCACCTGCGGGCTACGCCAGAACCACTTGGACGACTCTCCGAAATGACCTGCCGGGCATGTTGGAACCACCTCTCAGACGTGCCAGAAGCACGTGGCGGACAGTCCGGAATCACCTGTTGGGCATACGCAACCACCTCTGAGACGTACCAGAACCACGTGCCGTGCACGCCGGAGCCACCTACCGGACAGACCGGAATCAACTTTTGGGCATGCCGGAACCACCAGTCAGATGTGCCAGAAACACGTGCCGGAGACGCCGGAAGCACCTGCCGAGCACGTCGCAACCACCTGCTCAACTCGCCTGAACCACCTGCCGGACACGCCAAAATAACCTGCCCGCTACACCAGCAACACTTCGGGGACAAGCCGGAATCACGTGAGGGGCATGCCGGCACAGCCTCTCAGACTGAACCTCGTGCCGGACACCACAGAACCACCTGCCGGACAGACCGGAACCACCTGCCGGACACGCCGGAACCACCGGCTCGACCCGCCGGAACGACCGCTGGACATGCAAAATCACCTGCCGGCTACGCCGGAAACACTTGGCGATCACTCCGGAATCACCTGCCGGGCATGCCCGAACCCCCTCTCAGATATGCCAGAACCACGTGCCAATGACCCCGGAAGCACCTGCCGAGCACGCCGGAACCACCTGCTCGACTCGCCAGAACCACCTGCCGGACACGCAGAAATCACCTGCCGGCTATGCCACAACCAGTTGGGGAATACTTCGGAATCACCTGCCGGGCTTGCTGGAACCACCTGCCGGTCATGCCAAAATCACCTGCCAACTACGCCAGTACCACTTGGCGGACACTGTGGAAACATCTGTCGGGCCGGCCGGAACCACATCTCAGACGTGCCAGAACCATGTGCATGAGATGCTGGAACCACACCCCGAACAGACGGAAAACACCTGCCAGACCCGTCTGAACAACCTGCCGAGCACGCTGGAGCCACCTGCTCGACTCGCCGGAACCACCTACCTGACATGCCCAAATCACCAGCCGGGTATGCCAGAACCACTTGGCGGACACTCCGGAATCATCTGCCGGACATGCCGGAACCAGCTCTCAGACACACCAGAACCACGTGCCGGAGACGCCGGAAGCACCTGCCGAGCATGCCGGAGCCACCTGCTCGACTCGCCAGAAACACCTGCCGGACACGCCAAAATCACCTGCCGGGTACGCCAGAACCACCTGGCGGGCATTCCGAAATCACCTGTCGCGCATGCCGGAACCACCTCTCAGACGTGCCGGAAGCACGTGCCGGAAACGCCGGAATCACCTACCGGACAGACCGGAACCACCTGCCGAGCACGCCGGAGCCACATGTTCGACTCGCTGGAACCACCTGCCGGACAGGCCAATATCAACTGCTGGCTATGCCAGAACCACCTGGGGGACAGTCCGGGATCAACTGCCAGCCATGGCGGAACCACGTCTCAGACGTACCAGAACCACCTGCCGGAGAAGCTGGAAACACGTCCTGGACAGACTGGAACCACGTGACGGCCATGCCTGAACCACCTGCCGAGCACGGCGGAACCACCTGCCGGACACGCCAAAATCACCTGTGGGCTACGCCAGATCCACTTGGAAGACTCTCCGAAATGACCTGCCAGGCATGTTGGAACCACATCTCAGACGTGCCAGAAGCACGTGGCGGACAGTCCGGAATCACCTGCTGGGCATACACAACCACCTCTGAGACGTACCAGAACCACGTGCCGTGCACGCCGGAACCACCTACCGGACAGACCGGAATCAACTTTTGGGCATGCCGGAACCACCAGTCAGATGTGCCAGAAACACGTGCCGGAGACGCCGGAAGCACCTGCCGAGCACGTCGCAACCACCTGCTCAACTCGCCTGAACCACCTGCCGGACACGCCAAAATCACCTGTCCGCTACACCAGCACCACTTCGGGGACAAGCCGGAATCACATGAGGGGCATGCCGGCACAGCCTCTCAGACTGAACCTCGTGCCGGACACCACAGAACCACCTGCCGGACAGACCGGAACCACCTGCTGGACACGCCGGAACCACCGGCTCGACCCGCCGGAACGACCGCTGGACATGCAAAATCACCTGCCGGCTACGCCGGAAACACTTGGCGAACACTCCGGAATCACCTGCCGGGCATGCCGGAACCACCTCTCAGATATGCCAGAACCACGTGCCAATGACCCCGGAAGCACCTGCCGAGCACGCCGGAACCACCTGCTCGACTCGCCAGAACCACCTGCCGGACACGCAGAAATCACCTGCCGGCTACGCCACAACCAGTTGGGGAACACTTCGGAATCACCTGCCGGGCTTGCTGGAACCACCTGCCGGTCATGCCAAAATCACCTGCCAACTACGCCAGTACCACTTGGCGGACACTGTGGAAACACCTGTCGGGCCGGCCGGAACCACATCTCAGACGTGCCAGAACCATGTGCATGAGATGCTGGAACCACACCCCGAACAGACGGAAAACACCTGCCAGACCCGTCTGAACAACCTGCCGAGCACGCCGGAGCCACCTGCTCGACTCGCCGGAACCACCTACCTGACAGGCCCAAATCACCAGCCGGGTATGCCAGAACCACTTGGCGGACACTCCGGAATCATCTGCCGGACATGCCGGAACCAGCTCTCAGACACACCAGAACCACGTGCCGGAGACGCCGGTAGCACCTGCCGAGCATGCCGGAGCCACCTGCTCGACTCGCCAGAAACACCTGCCGGACACGCCAAAATCACCTGCCGGGTATGCCAGAACCACCTGGCGGACACTATGGAATCACCTGCCACGCATGCCGGAACCACCTCTCAGACGTGCAGGAAGCACGTGCCGGACACGCCGGAATCACCTACCAGACAGACCGGAACCACCTGCCGAGCACGCCGGAGCCACCTGTTCGACTCGCTGGAACCACCTGCCGGACAGGCCAATATCAACTGCTGGCTATGCCAGAACCACCTGGGGGACGGTCCGGAATCACCTGGCAGCCATGGCGGAACCACCTCTCAGACGTACCAGAACCACCTGCCGGAGAAGCTGGAAACACGTCCTGGACAGTCTGGAACCACCTGCCGGCCAAGCCTGAACCACCTGCCAAGCACAACGGAACAACCTGCCAGACACGCCAAAATCACCTGCGTGTTATGCCAGAACCACTTGGAGGACTCTCTGGGATGACCTGCCGGGCATGCCGGAACCACCTCTCAGACGTGCCAGAACCATGTGGCGGACAGTCCGGAATCACCTGTTGGGCATGCGCAACCACCTCTGAGACGTACCAGAACCACATGCCGTGCAGGCTGGAACCACCTACCGGACAGACCGGAATCACCTTTCGGGCATGCCGGAACCACCTGTCAGATGTGCCAGAAACATGTGCCGGAGACGCCGGAAGCACCTGCCAAGCACGTTCGAACCACCTGCTCAACTCGCCTGAACCACCTGCCGGACATGCCAAAATCACCTGCCGACTATGCCAGAACCACTTGGCGAACACTCCGGAATCACTTGCCGGGCATGCAGGAACCACCTCTCAGACATGCCAGAACCACAAGCCAATGACCCCGGAAGCACCAGCCGAGCACGCCGGAACCACCTGCTCGACTCGCCAGAACCACCTGCCGATCACGCAAAAATCACCTGCCGGATATGCCACAACCAGTTGGTGAACACTTTGGAATCACCTGCCAGGCTTGCTGGAACCACCTGCCAGTCATTCAC
>NW_027226724.1:0-17929 GCF_037783145.1 Equus przewalskii | reverse complement strand
CGCCGGAACCACCTGCTCGACTCGCCAGAACCACCTGCCGGACACGCAAAAATCACCTGCCGGCTACGCCACAACCAGTTGGGGAACACTTCGGAATCACCTGCCGGGCTTGCTGGAACCACCTGCCGGTCATGCCAAAATCACCTGCCAACTACGCCAGTACCACTTGGCGGAAACTGTGGAAACACCTGTCGGTCCGGCCGGAACCACATCTCAGACGTGCCAGAACCATGTGCATGAGATGCTGGAACCACACCCCGAACAGACGGAAAACACCTGCCAGACCCGTCTGAACAACCTGCCGAGCACGCCGGAGCCACCTGCTCGACTCGCCGGAACCACCTACCTGACATGCCCAAATCACCAGCCGGGTATGCCAGAACAACTTGGCGGACACTCCGCAATCATCTGCCGGACATGCCAGAACCAGCTCTCAGACACACCAGAACCAAGTGCCGGAGACGCCGGAAGCACCTGCCGAGCATGCCGGAGCCACCTGCTCGACTCGCCAGAAACACCTGCCGGACACGCCAAAATCACCTGCCGGGTACGCCAGAACCACCTGGCGGACACTCCGAAATCACCTGTCGCGCATGCCGGAACCACCTCTCAGACGTGCTGGAAGCACGTGCCGGACACGCCGGAATCACCTACCGGACAGACCGGAACCACCTGCCGAGCACGCCGGAGCCACCTGTTCGACTCGCTGGAACCACCTGCCGGACAGGCCAATATCAACTGCTGGCTATGCCAGAACCACCTGGGGGACCGTCCGGAATCACCTGCCAGCCATGGCGGAACCACCTCTCAGACGTACCAGAACCACCTGCCGGAGAAGCTGGAAACACGTCCTGGACAGTCTGGAACCACCTGCCGGCCAAGCCTGAAGCACCTGCCAAGCACAACGGAACAACCTGCCAGACACGCCAAAATCACCTGCGTGTTATGCCAGAACCACTTGGAGGACTCTCTGGGATGACCTGCCGGGCATGCCGGAACCACCTCTCAGACGTGCCAGAACCATGTGGCGGACAGTCCGGAATCACCTGTTGGGCATGCGCAACCACCTCTGAGACGTACCAGAACCACATGTCGTGCAGGCTGGAACCACCTACCGGACAGACCGGAATCACCTTTCGGGCATGCCGGAACCACCTGTCAGATGTGCCAGAAACACGTGCCGGAGACGCCGGAAGCACCTGCCAAGCACGTTGGAACCACCTGCTCAACTCGCCTGAACCACCTGCCGGACATGCCAAAATCACCTGCCGACTATGCCAGAACCACTTGGCGAACACTCCGGAATCACTTGCCGGGCATGCAGGAACCACCTCTCAGACATGCCAGAACCCCGTGCCAATGACCCCGGAAGCACCAGCCGAGCACGCCGGAACCACCTGCTCGACTCGCCAGAACCACCTGCCGATCACGCAAAAATCACCTGCCGGCTACGCCACAACCAGTTGGTGAACACTTTGGAATCACCTGCCAGGCTTGCTGGAACCACCTGCCAGTCATGCCAAAATCACCTGCCAACTACGCCAGAACCGCTTGGCGGACACTGCCGAAACACCTGTCGGGCCGGCTGGAACCACATCTCAGACGTGCCAGAAACGTGTTCATGAGATGCTGGAACCACACCGCGAACAGACGGATACCACCTGCCAGAACCGCCTGAACCACGTGCTGAGCACGCCGGAAACAACTGCTCGACTCACCGGTACCACCTCACTGACACGCCAAAATCACCTGCTGGGTATGCCAGAACCACTTGGCGGACACTCCGGAATCATCTGCCGGACATGCCGGAACCAGCTCTCAGACACACCAGAACCAAGTGCCGGAACCGCCGGAAGCACCTGCCGAGCATGCCGGAGCCACCTGCTCGACTCGCCAGAAACACCTGCCGGACACGCCAAAATCACCTGCCGGGTATGCCAGAACCACCTGGCGGACACTACGGAATCACCTTCCGCGCATGCCGGAACCACCTCTCAGATATGCCAGAACCACGTGCCAATGACCCCGGACGCACCTGCCGAGCACGCCGGAACCACCTGCTCGACTCGCCAGAACCACCTGCCGGACACGCAAAAATCACCTGCCGGCTACGCCACAACCAGTTGGGGAACACTTCGGAATCACCTGCCGGGCTTGCTGGAACCACCTGCCGGTCATGCCAAAATCACATGCCAACTACGCCAGTACCACTTGGCGGAAACTGTGGAAACACCTGTCGGTCCGGCCGGAACCACATCTCAGACGTGCCAGAACCATGTGCATGAGATGCTGGAACCACACCCCGAACAGACGGAAAACACCTGCCAGACCCGTCTGAACAACCTGCCGAGCACGCCGGAGCCACCTGCTCGACTCGCCGGAACCACCTACCTGACATGCCCAAATCACCAGCCGGGTATGCCAGAACCACTTGGCGGACACTCCGGAATCATCTGCCGGACATGCCGGAACCAGCTCTCAGACACACCAGAACCAAGTGCCGGAGACGCCGGAAGCACCTGCCGAGCATGCCGGAGCCACCTGCTCGACTCGCCAGAAACACCTGCCGGACACGCCAAAATCACCTGCCGGGTACGCCAGAACCACCTGGCGGACACTACGGAATCACCTGCCGCGCATGCCGGAACCACCTCTCAGACGTGCCGGAAGCACGTGGCAGACACGCCGGAAACACCTACCGGACAGACCGGAACCACCTGCCAAGAACGCCGGAGCCACCTGTTCGACTCGCTGGAACCACCTGCCGGACAGGCCAATATCAACTGCTGGCTATGCCAGAACCACCTGGGGGACAGTCCGGGATCACCTGCCAGCCGTGGCGGAACCACCTCTCAGACGTACTAGAACCACCTGCCGGAGAAGCTGGAAACACGTCCTGGACAGACTGGAACCACGTGACGGCCATGCCTGAACCACCTGCCGAGCACGGCGGAACCACCTGCCGGACACGCCAAAATCACCTGCGGGCTACGCCAGAACCACTTGGACGACTCTCCGAAATGACCTGCCGGGCATGTTGGAACCACCTCTCAGACGTGCCAGAAGCACGTGGCGGACAGTCCGGAATCACCTGTTGGGCATACGCAACCACCTCTGACACGTACCAGAACCACGTGCCGTGCACGCCGGAACCACCTACCGGACAGACCGGAATCAACTTTTGGGCATGCCGGAACCACCAGTCAGATGTGCCAGAAACACGTGCCGGAGACGCCGGAAGCACCTGCCGATCACGTCGCAACCACCTGCTCAACTCGCCTGAACCACCTGCCGGACACGCCAAAATCACCTGCCAGCTACACCAGCACCACTTCGGGGACAAGCCGGAATCACGTGAGGGGCATGCCGGCACAGCCTCTCAGACTGAACCTCGTGCCGGACACCACAGAACCACCTGCCGGACAGACCGGAACCACCTGCCGGACACGCCGGAACCACCGGCTCGACCCGCCGGAACGACCGCTGGACATGCAAAATCACCTGCCGGCTACGCCGGAAACACTTGGCGAACACTCCGGAATCACCTGCCGGGCATGCCGGAACCACCTCTCAGATATGCCAGAACCACGTGCCAATGACCCTGGAAGCACCTGCCGAGCACGCCGGAACCACCTGCTCGACTCGCCAGAACCACCTGCCGGACACGCAAAAATCACCTTCCGGCTACGCCACAACCAGTTGGGGAACACTTCGGAATCACCTGCCGGGCTTGCTGGAACCACCTGCCGGTCATGCCAAAATCACCTGCCAACTACGCCAGTACCACTTGGCGGACACTGTGGAAACACCTGTCGGGCCGGCCGGAACCACATCTCAGACGTGCCAGAACCATGTGCATGAGATGCTGGAACCACACCCCGAACAGACGGAAAACACCTGCCAGACCCGTCTGAACAACCTGCCGAGCACGCCGGAGCCACCTGCTCGACTCGCCGGAACCACCTACCTGACATGCCCAAATCACCAGCCGGGTATGCCAGAACAACTTGGCGGACACTCCGCAATCATCTGCCGGACATGCCGGAACCAGCTCTCAGACACACCAGAACCAAGTGCCGGAGACGCCGGAAGCACCTGCCGAGCATGCCGGAGCCACCTGCTCGACTCGCCAGAAACACCTGCCGGACACGCCAAAATCACCTGCCGGGTACGCCAGAACCACCTGGCGGACACTCCGGAATCACCTGCCGCGCATGCCGGAACCACCTCTCAGACGTGCTGGAAGCACGTGCCAGACACGCCGGAAACACCTACCGGACAGACCGGAACCACCTGCCAAGAACGCCGGAGCCACCTGTTCGACTCGCTGGAACCACCTGCCGGACAGGCCAATATCAACTGCTGGCTATGCCAGAACCACCTGGGGGACAGTCCGGGATCACCTGCCAGCCATGGCGGAACCACCTCTCAGACGTACCAGAACCACCTGCCGCAGAAGCGTGACGGCCATGCCTGAACCACCTGCCGAGCACGGCGGAACCACCTGCCGGACACGCCAAAATCACCTGCGGGCTACGCCAGAACCACTTGGACGACTCTCCGAAATGACCTGCCGGGCATGTTGGAACCACCTCTCAGACGTGCCAGAAGCACGTGGCGGACAGTCCGGAATCACCTGTTGGGCATACGCAACCACCTCTGACACGTACCAGAACCACGTGCCGTGCACGCCGGAACCACCTACCGGACAGACCGGAATCAACTTTTGGGCATGCCGGAACCACCAGTCAGATGTGCCAGAAACACGTGCCGGAGACGCCGGAAGCACCTGCCGAGCACGTCGCAACCACCTGCTCAACTCGCCGGAACCACCTGCCGGACACGCCAAAATCACCTGCCCGCTACACCAGCACCACTTCGGGGACAAGCCGGAATCACGTGAGGGGCATGCCGGCACAGCCTCTCAGACTGAACCTCGTGCCGGACACCACAGAACCACCTGCCGGACACGCCGGAACCACCGGCTCGACCCGCCGGAACGACCGCTGGACATGCAAAATCACCTGCCGGCTACGCCGGAAACACTTGGCGAACACTCCGGAATCACCTGCCGGGCATGCCGGAACCACCAGAACCACGTGCCAATGACCCCGGAAGCACCTGCCGAGCACGCCGGAACCACCTGCTCGACTCGCCATAACCACCTGCCGCCGACCGGAACCACCTGCCGGACACGCCGGAACCACCGGCTCGACCCGCCGGAACGACCGCTGGACATGCAAAATCACCTGCCGGCTACGCCGGAAACACTTGGCGAACACTCCGGAATCACCTGCCGGGCATGCCGGAACCACCTCTCAGATATGCCAGAACCACGTGCCAATGACCCTGGAAGCACCTGCCGAGCACGCCGGAACCACCTGCTCGACTCGCCAGAACCACCTGCCGGACACGCAAAAATCACCTGCCGGCTACGCCACAACCAGTTGGGGAACACTTCGGAATCATCTGCCGGGCTTGCTGGAACCACCTGCCGGTCATGCCAAAATCACCTGCCAACTACGCCAGTACCACTTGGCGGACACTGTGGAAACACCTGTCGGGCCGGCCGGAACCACATCTCAGACGTGCCAGAACCATGTGCATGAGATGCTGGAACCACACCCCGAAGAGACGGAAAACACCTGCCAGACCCGTCTGAACAACCTGCCGAGCACGCCGGAGCCACCTGCTCGACTCGCCGGAACCACCTACCTGACATGCCCAAATCACCAGCCGGGTATGCCAGAACCACTTGCCGGACACTTCGGAATCATCTGCCGGACATGCCGGAACCAGCTCTCAGACACACCAGAACCACGTGCCGGAGACGCCGGAAGCACCTGCCGAGCATGCCGGAGCCACGTGCTCGACTCGCCAGAAACACCTGCCGGACACGCCAAAATCACCTGCCGGGTACGCCAGAACCACATGGCGGACACTCCGAAATCACCCGTCGCGCATGCCGGAACCACCTCTCAGACGTGCCGGAAGCACGTGCCGGACACGCCGGAATCACCTACTGGACAGACCGGAACCACCTGCCGAGCACGCCGGAGCCACCTGTTCGACTCGCTGGAACCACCTGCCGGACAGGCCAATATCAACTGCTGGCTATGCCAGAACCACCTGGGGGACGGTCCGGAATCACCTGCCAGCCATGGTGGAACCACCTCTCAGACGTACCAGAACCACCTGCCGGAGAAGCTGGAAACACGTCCTGGACAGTCTGGAACCACCTGCCGGCCAAGCCTGAACCACCTGCCAAGCACAACGGAACAACCTGCCAGACACGCCAAAATCACCTGCGTGTTATGCCAGAACCACTTGGAGGACTCTCTGGGATGACCTGCCGGGCATGCCGGAACCACCTCTCAGACGTGCCAGAACCATGTGGCGGACAGTCTGGAATCACCTGTTGGGCATGCGCAACCACCTCTGAGACGTACCAGAACCACATGCCGTGCAGGCTGCAACCACCTACCGGACAGACCGGAATCACCTTTCGGGCATGCCGGAACCACCTGTCAGATGTGCCAGAAACACGTGCCGGAGACGCCGGAAGCACCTGCCAAGCACGTTGGAACCACCTGCTCAACTCGCCTGAACCACCTGCCGGACATGCCAAAATCACCTGCCGACTATGCCAGAACCACTTGGCGAACACTCCGGAATCACTTGCCGGGCATGCAGGAACCACCTCTCAGACATGCCAGAACCCCGTGCCAATGACCCCGGAAGCACCAGCCGAGCACGCCGGAACCACCTGCTCGACTCGCCAGAGCCACCTGCCGATCACGCAAAAATCACCTGCCGGCTACGCCACAACCAGTTGGTGAACACTTTGGAATCACCTGCCAGGCTTGCTGGAACCACCTGCCAGTCATGCCAAAATCACCTGCCAACTACGCCAGAACCGCTTGGCGGACACTGCGGAAACACCTGTCGGGCCGGCTGGAACCACATCTCAGACGTGCCAGAAACGTGTTCATGAGATGCTGGAACCACACCCCGAACAGACGGATACCACCTGCCAGAACCGCCTGAACCACCTGCTGAGCACGCCGGAACCACCTGCTCGACTCACCGGTACCACCTCCCTGACACGCCAAAATCACCTGCTGGGTATGCCAGAACCACTTGGCGGACACTCCGGAATCATCTGCCGGACATGCCGGAACCAGCTCTCAGACACACCAGAACCAAGTGCCGGAGACGCCGGAAGCACCTGCCGAGCATGCCGGAGCCACCTGCTCGACTCGCCAGAAACACCTGCCGGACACGCCAAAATCACCTGCCGGGTACGCCAGAACCACCTGGCGGACACTACGGAATCACCTGCCGCGCATGCCGGAACCACCTCTCAGACGTGCCGGAAGCACGTGGCAGACACGCCGGAAACACCTACCGGACAGACCGGAACCACCTGCCAAGAACGCCGGAGCCACCTGTTCGACTCGCTGGAACCACCTGCCGGACAGGCCAATATCAACTGCTGGCTATGCCAGAACCACCTGGGGGACAGTCCGGGATCACCTGCCAGCCATGGCGGAACCACCTCTCAGACGTACCAGAACCACCTGCCGCAGAAGCTGGAAACACGTCCTGGACAGACTGGAACCACGTGACGGCCATGCCTGAACCACCTGCCGAGCACGGCGGAACCACCTGCCGGACACGCCAAAATCACCTGCGGGCTACGCCAGAACCACTTGGACGACTCTCCGAAATGACCTGCCGGGCATGTTGGAACCACCTCTCAGACGTGCCAGAAGCACGTGGCGGACAGTCCGGAATCACCTGTTGGGCATACGCAACCACCTCTGACACGTACCAGAACCACGTGCCGTGCACGCCGGAACCACCTACCGGACAGACCGGAATCAACTTTTGGGCATGCCGGAACCACCAGTCAGATGTGCCAGAAACACGTGCCGGAGACGCCGGAAGCACCTGCCGATCACGTCACAACCACCTGCTCAACTCGCCTGAACCACCTGCCGGACACGCCAAAATCACCTGCCCGCTACACCAGCACCACTTCGGGGACAAGCCGGAATCACGTGAGGGGCATGCCGGCACAGCCTCTCAGACTGAACCTCGTGCCGGACACCACAGAACCACCTGCCGGACAGACCGGAACCACCTGCCGGACACGCCGGAACCACCGGCTCGACCCGCCGGAACGACCGCTGGACATGCAAAATCACCTGCCGGCTACGCCGGAAACACTTGGCGAACACTCCGGAATCACCTGCCGGGCATGCCGGAACCACCTCTCAGATATGCCAGAACCACGTGCCAATGACCCTGGAAGCACCTGCCGAGCACGCCGGAACCACCTGCTCGACTCGCCAGAACCACCTGCCGGACACGCAAAAATCACCTGCCGGCTACGCCACAACCAGTTGGGGAACACTTCGGAATCATCTGCCGGGCTTGCTGGAACCACCTGCCGGTCATGCCAAAATCACCTGCCAACTACGCCAGTACCACTTGGCGGACACTGTGGAAACACCTGTCGGGCCGGCCGGAACCACATCTCAGACGTGCCAGAACCATGTGCATGAGATGCTGGAACCACACCCCGAACAGACGGAAAACACCTGCCAGACCCGTCTGAACAACCTGCCGAGCACGCCAGAGCCACCTGCTCGACTCGCCGGAACCACCTACCTGACATGCCCAAATCACCAGCCGGGTATGCCAGAACCACTTGCCGGACACTCCGGAATCATCTGCCGGACATGCCGGAACCAGCTCTCAGACACACCAGAACCACGTGCCGGAGACGCCGGAAGCACCTGCCGAGCATGCCGGAGCCACCTGCTCGACTCGCCAGAAACACCTGCCGGACACGCCAAAATCACCTGCCGGGTACGCCAGAACCACATGGCGGACACTCCGAAATCACCTGTCGCGCATGCCGGAACCACCTCTCAGACGTGCCGGAAGCACGTGCCGGACACGCCGGAATCACCTACTGGACAGACCGGAACCACCTGCCGAGCACGCCGGAGCCACCTGTTCGACTCGCTGGAACCACCTGCCGGACAGGCCAATATCAACTGCTGGCTATGCCAGAACCACCTGGGGGACGGTCCGGAATCACCTGCCAGCCATGGCGGAACCACCTCTCAGACGTACCAGAACCACCTGCCGGAGAAGCTGGAAACACGTCCTGGACAGTCTGGAACCACCTGCCGGCCAAGCCTGAACCACCTGCCAAGCACAACGGAACAACCTGCCAGACACGCCAAAATCACCTGCGTGTTATGCCAGAACCACTTGGAGGACTCTCTGGGATGACCTGCCGGGCATGCCGGAACCACCTCTCAGACGTGCCAGAACCATGTGGCGGACAGTCCGGAATCACCTGTTGGGCATGCGCAACCACCTCTGAGACGTACCAGAACCACATGCCGTGCAGGCTGGAACCACCTACCGGACAGACCGGAATCACCTTTCGGGCATGCCGGAACCACCAGTCAGATGTGCCAGAAACACGTGCCGGAGACGCCGGAAGCACCTGCCAAGCACGTTGGAACCACCTGCTCAACTCGCCTGAACCACCTGCCGGACATGCAAAATCACCTGCCGACTATGCCAGAACCACTTGGCGAACACTCCGGAATCACTTGCCGGGCATGCAGGAACCACCTCTCAGACATGCCAGAACCCCGTGCCAATGACCCCGGAAGCACCAGCCGAGCACGCCGGAACCACCGGCTTGACTCGCCAGAGCCACCTGCCGATCACGCAAAAATCACCTGCCGGCTACGCCACAACCAGTTGGTGAACACTTTGGAATCACCTGCCAGGCTTGCTGGAACCATCTGCCAGTCATGCCAAAATCACCTGCCAACTACGCCAGAACCGCTTGGCGGACACTGCGGAAACACCTGTCGGGCCGGCTGGAACCACATCTCAGACGTGCCAGAAACGTGTTCATGAGATGCTGGAACCACACCCCGAACAGACGGATACCACCTGCCAGAACCGCCTGAACCACCTGCTGAGCACGCCGGAACCACCTGCTCGACTCACCGGTACCACCTCCCTGACACGCCAAAATCACCTGCTGGGTATGCCAGAACCACTTGGCGGACACTCCGGAATCATCTGCCGGACATGCCGGAACCAGCTCTCAGACACACCAGAACCAAGTGCCGGAGACGCCGGAAGCACCTGCCGAGCATGCCGGAGCCACCTGCTCGACTCGCCAGAAACACCTGCCGGACACGCCAAAATCACCTGCCGGGTATGCCAGAACCACCTGGCGGACACTACGGAATCACCTGCCGCGCATGCCGGAACCACCTCTCAGACGTGCCGGAAGCACGTGCCAGACACGCCGGAAACACCTACCGGACAGACCGGAACCACCTGCCGAGCACGCCGGAGCCACCTGTTCGACTCGCTGGAACCACCTGCCTGACAGCCAAAATCACCTGCCAGCTACACCAGCACCACTTCGGGGACAAGCCGGAATCACGTGAGGGGCATGCCGGCACAGCCTCGCAGACTGAACCTCGTGCCGGACACCACAGAACCACCTGCCGGACAGACCGGAACCACCTGCCGGACACGCCGGAACCACCGGCTCGACCCGCCGGAACGACCGCTGGACATGCAAAATCACCTGCCGGCTACGCCGGAAACACTTGGCGAACACTCCGGAATCACCTGCCGGGCATGCCGGAACCACCTCTCAGATATGCCAGAACCACGTGCCAATGACCCCGGAAGCACCTGCCGAGCACGCCGGAACCACCTGCTCGACTCGCCAGAACCACCAGCCGGACACGCAAAATTCACCTGCCGGCTACGCCACAACCAGTTGGGGAACACTTCGGAATCATCTGCCGGGCTTGCTGGAACCACCTGCCGGTCATGCCAAAATCACCTGCCAACTACGCCAGTACCACTTGGCGGACACTGTGGAAACACCTGTCGGGCCGGCCGGAAAAACATCTCAGATGTGCCAAAACCATGTGCATGAGATGCTGGAACCACACCCCGAACAGACGGAAAACACCTGCCAGACCCGTCTGAACAACCTGCCGAGCACGCCGGAGCCACCTGCTCGACTCGCCGGAACCACCTACCTGACATGCCCAAATCACCTGCTGGGTATGCCAGAACCACTTGGCGGACACTCCGGAATCATCTGCCGGACATGCCGGAACCAGCTCTCAGACACACCAGAACCAAGGGCCGGAGACGCCGGAAGCACCTGCCGAGCATGCCGGAGCCACGTGCTCGACTTGCAAGAAACACCTGCCAGACACGCCAAAATCACCTGCCGGGTACGCCAGAACTACTTGGTGAACACTCCGGAATCACCTTCCGGGCATGCCGGAACCACCTCTCTGACTTGCCAGAACCATGTTCCGGACACGCCGGTACCACCTGCCGAGTATGCCTGAACCACCTGATCCACTACACAGAACCATCTGCTGGACACGCCAGAATCACCTGCCGGCTATGCCAGAACCACTCGGCAGACACTCCGGAACCACCTGCCCGGCATGCCGGAACCACCTCTCAGACGTGCCAGAACCATGTGCCGGACAGGCCTCAACCACCTGCCGAGTATACCGGAACCACCTGATCCACTCCCCAGAACCACCTGCTGGACACGCCAAAATCACCTGTCGGCTACGCCAGAACCACTTGGCGAACACTCCGGAATCACCTGCCGGGCATGCCGGAACCACCTCTCAGACTTGCCGGAACCATGTTCCGGACACGCCGGTAACACCTGCAGAGTATGCCGGAACCACCTGATCCACTCCCCAGAACCACCTGCTGGACACGCCAGAATCACTTGCCGGCTACGCCAGAACCACTCGGCAGACACTCCGGAACCACCTGCCGGGCATGCCTGAACCATCTCTCAGACGTGCCAAAACCATCTTCCGGACACGCCGGTACCACCTGCTGAGCTCGCCGGAACCACCTGCTGGACACGCCAAAATCACCTGCCGGCTACGCCAGAACCACTCGGCAGACACTCCGGAATCAAATGTCAGGCATTCCGGTACCACCTCTCAGAGGTGCCAGAACCACATGCCGGACACTCCGGAATAACCTTCCGGGCATGCCGGAACCATCTCTCACATGTGCGAGAACCATGTTCCGGAAACGCCCGTACCACCTGCCGAGCACCCCGGAACCACCTGCTGGACACGCCAAAATCACCTGCCGGCTACGCCGGAACCACGTGGTGGACACTCAGGAATCATCTGCCGGACATGCCACAACCAGCTCTCAGACAAACCAGAACCACGTGCCGGACACGCCGGAAGCACCTGCTGAGCATGCCTGAGCCACATGCTCGACTTGCAAAACACACCTGCCAGACACGCCAAAATCACCTGCCGGGTACACCAGAACCACGTGGCGGACACTCCGGAATCACCTGTCGGGCATGCCGGAACCACCTCTCAGACGTGCCAGAACCTCTTGCCGGACACGCCAGAACCACCTGCCGGACAGACCGGAACCACCTGCCGGACACGCCGGAACCACCGGCTCCACTCGCCGGAACCATTGCCGGACATGCAAAATCACCTGCCGGCCACGCCAGAACAACTCGGCAGACACTCCGGAACCACCTCCAGGACAGACCGGAACCACCTGCCGGACACGCCGGGACCACCTGCTTGACTCGCCAGAACCACCTGCCGGACACGCCAGAATCACCAGCCGGCTACGCCACAACCACTTGTCGGACACTCCGGAATCACCTGCCGGGCATGCTGGAACCACCTCTCAGAGGTGCCACAGCCACATGCAGGAGACGGCGGTAGCACCTGCCGAGAATGCCGGAAGTTCCTGATCCACTCCGCGGAACCACCTGCCGGACCCTCCAAAATGACCTGCCGGCTACGCCAGAACCACTTGGCGGACACTCCAGAATCACCTGCCGGGCATGCCAGCACAGCCTCTCCGAAGTGCCAGAAGCACGTGCCGGACAGGCCAGAACCATCTCCCGGACAGACCGGAAACACAGGAAACACTCGCCGGAACCACCTGCTTGACTCACGGGTCCCACCTGCCGGACACGACAAACTCACCTGCCCGCTACACCAGAACCACTTGGTGGACAAGCCGGAATCACGTGACGTGCATGCCGACACAACCTCTCAGACGTGCCAGAACCACGTGCCGGAAACCCCAGAACCACCAGGTGGACAGACCGGAACCACCTGCCGGACACGCCGGAGCCACCGGCTCGAGTCGCCGGATCCATCGCCGGACATGCAAAATCACCAGCCGGATACGCCAGAACCACTTGTCGAACACTCCGGAATCACCTGCCGGGCATGCCGGAACCACCTCTCAGACTTGCCAGAACCATGTTCCGGACACGCCGGTACCACCTGCCGAGTATGACGGAACCACCTGATCCACTCCCCAGAACCACCTGCTGGACACGCCAGAATCAGCTGCCGGCTATGCGAGAACCACTCTGCAGACACTCCGGAATCACATGTCAGGCATTCCGGAACCACCTCTCAGAGGTGTTAGAACCACATGCCGGACAATCCGGAATCACCTGCCGAGTTCGCCGGAACCACCTGCTGGACATGCCGGAACCACCTGCCTCACAGGCCAAACTCATATGCCGGCTATGCCAAAACAACTTGGTGCTCACTCCAGAATCACCTTGCGGGCATGCCGGAACCACGTCATGGACAGTTGGCAAACACCTGTCGGACCTGCCGGAACCACCTGCCGAGCACGCCAGAACCACCTGCTCGACTCACCAGAGCCACCTGCCGGACACATCATACACACCTGCGGGAAACACCAGAACCACTTGGAGGACTCTCCGGGATCACCTGCCAGGCATGCCGGAACCACCTCTCAGACGTGCCAGAACCATGTGCCGGACACGCCGGTACCACCTGCCGAGTATGCCAGAACGACCTGATCCACTCCCCAGAACCACCTGCTGGACACGCCACAATCAGCTGCCGGCTAGGCAAGAGCCACTCGACAGACACTCCGGAATCACGTCAGGCATTCCGGAACCACCTCTCAGAGGTGCCAGAACCACATGCCGGACACTACGGAATCACCTGCCGAGCTTGCCGGAACCACCTGCTGGACATGCCGGAACCACCTGCCTCACAGGCCAAAATCATATGCCGGCTACGCCAAAACCACTTGGTGGACACTCCAGAATCAACTTCGGGCATGTCGGAACCACGTCATGGACAGACAGCAAACACCTGCCGGACCTGCCAGAACCACCTGCCAAACACGCGGGAACCAGGGGCTCGACTCGCCGGAACCATTGCCTGACATGCAAAATCACCTGCCGGCTATGGCAGAACCACTTGGCGAACACTCGGGAATCACGTGCCGGTTATGGCGGAACCACCTCTCAGACATGCCGGAACCACATGCCAATGACACCGGAAGCACCTGCCGAGCACGCCAGAACCACCTGCTCGACTCGCCAAAACCACCTGCTGGACACGCCAAAATCACCTGCCAGCTACGCCACAACCATTTGGTGAACACTTCGGAATCACCTGCCGGGCTGGCTGGAACCACCTGCCGGTCACGCCAACATCACCTGCCAGCTATGCCAGAACCACTTGGCGAACACCATGGAAACACCTGTCGGGCCGGCCGGAACCACCTCTCAGACGTGCCAGAACCATGTGCCTGAGATGCCGGAACCACACCCCGAACAGACCGAAACCACCTGCCAGACCCGCCTGAACCCCCTGCCGAGCACGCCTGAACCACCTACTCGACTCGCTGGAACCACCTACCTGACACGCCAAAATGACCTGCCGGGTATGCCAGAACCACTTGGCGGACACTCCGGAATCATCTGCCGGACATGCCGGAACCAGCTCTCAGACACACCAGAACCACGTGCCGGAGACGCCGGAAGCACCTGCCGAGCACGCCGGAAGCACCTGCCGAGCATGCCGGAGCCACCTGCTCGACTCGCCAGAAACACCTGCCGGACACACCAAAATCACCTGCCGGGTATGCCAGAACCACCTGGCGGACACTCCGGAATCACCTGTCGCGCATGCCGGAACCACCTCTCAGACGTGCCAGAAGCTCCTGCCGGACACGCCGGAAACACCTACCGGACAGACCGGAACCACCTGCCAAGAACGCCGGAGCCAGCTGTTCGACTCGCTGGAACCACCTGCCGGACAGGCCAATATCAACTGCTGGCTATGCCAGAACCACCTGGGGGAGAGTCCGGGATCACCTGCCAGCCATGGCGGAACCACCTCTCAGACGTACCAGAACCTCCTGCCGGAGAAGCTGGAAACACGTCCTGGACAGACTGGAACCACGTGACGGCCATGCCTGAACCACCTGCCGAGCACGGCGGAACCACCTGCCGGACACGCCAAAATCACCTGCGGGCTACGCCAGAACCCCTTGGACGACTCTCCGAAATGACCTGCCGGGCATGTTGGAACCACCTCTCAGACGTGCCAGAAGCACGTGGCGGACAGTCCGGAATCACCTGTTGGGCATACGCAACCACCTCTGACACGTACCAGAACCACGTGCCGTGCACGCCGGAACCACCTACCGGACAGACCGGAATCAACTTTTGGGCATGCCGGAACCACCAGTCAGATGTGCCAGAAACACGTGCCGGAGACGCCGGAAGCACCTGCCGAGCACGTCGCAACCACCTCCTCAACTCGCCTGAACCACCTGCCGGACACGCCAAAATCACCTGCCCGCTACACCAGCACCACTTCGGGGACAAGCCGGAATCACGTGAGGGGCATGCCGGCACAGCCTCTCAGACTGAACCTCGTGCCCGACACCACAGAACCACCTGCCGGACAGACCGGAACCACCTGCCGGACACGCCGGAACCACCGGCTCGACCCGCCGGAACGACCGCTGGACATGCAAAATCACCTACCGACTACGCCGGAAACACTTGGCGAACACTCCGGAATCACCTGTCGGCCATGCCGGAACCACCTCTCAGATATGCCAGAACCACGTGCCAATGACCCCGGAAGCACCTGCCGAGCACGCCGGAACCACCTGCTCGACTCGCCAGAACCACCTGCCGGACACGCAAAAATCACCTGCCGAGTACGCCACAACCAGTTGGGGAACACTTCGGAATCACCTGCCGGGCTTGCTGGAACCACCTGCCGGTCATGCCAAAATCACCTGCCAACTACGCCAGTACCACTTGGCGGACACTGTGGAAACACCTGTCGGGCCGGCCGGAACCACATCTCAGACGTGCCAGAACCATGTGCATGAGATGCTGGAACCACACCCCGAACAGACGGAAAACACCTGCCAGACCCGTCTGAACAACCTGCCGAGCACGCCGGAGCCACCTGCTCGACTCGCCAGAACCACCTACCTGACATGCCCAAATCACCAGCCGGGTATGCCAGAACCACTTGGCGGACACTCCGGAATCATCTGCCGGACATGCCGGAACCAGCTCTCAGACACACCAGAACCACGTGCCGGAGACGCCGGAAGCACCTGCCGAGCATGCCGGAGCCACCTGCTCGACTCGCCAGAAACACCTGCCGGACACGCCAAAATCACCTGCCGGGTACGCCAGAACCACCTGGCGGACTCTCCGAAACCACCTGTCGCACATGCCAGAACCACCTCCCAGACGTGCCGGAAGCACGTGCCGGACACGCCGGAATCACCTACCGGACAGACCGGAACCACCTGCCGAGCACGCCGGAGCCACCTGTTCGACTCGCTGGAACCACCTGCCGGACAGGCCAATATCAACTGCTGGCTATGCCAGAACCACCTGGGGGACGGTCCGGAATCACCTGCCAGCCATGGCGGAACCACCTCTCAGACATACCAGAACCACCTGCCGGAGAAGCTGGAAACACGTCCTGGACAGTCTGGAACCACCTGCCGGCCAAGCCTGAAACACCTGCCAAGCACAACGGAACAACCTGCCAGACACGCCAAAATCACCTGCGTGTTATGCCAGAACCACTTGGAGGACTCTCTGGGATGACCTGCCGGGCATGCCGGAACCACCTCTCAGACGTGCCAGAACCATGTGGCGGACAGTCCGGAATCACCTGTTGGGCATGCGCAACCACCTCTGAGACGTACCAGAACCACATGCCGTGCAGGCTGGAACCACCTACCGGACAGACCGGAATCACCTTTCGGGCATGCCGGAACCACCTGTCAGATGTGCCAGAAACACGTGCCGGAGACGCCGGAAGCACCTGCCAAGCACGTTGGAACCACCTGCTCAACTCGCCTGAACCACCTGCCAGACATGCCAAAATCACCTGCCGACTATGCCAGAACCACTTGGCGAACAGTCCGAAATCACTTGCCGGGCATGCAGGAACCACCTCTCAGACATGCCAGAACCCCGTGCCAATGACCCCGGAAGCACCAGCCGAGCACGCCGGAACCACCTGCTCGACTCGCCAGAACCACCTGCCGATCACGCAAAAATCACCTGCCTGCTACGCCACAACCATTTGGTGAACACTTTGGAATCACCTGCCAGGCTTGCTGGAACCACCTGCCAGTCATGCCAAAATCACCTGCCAACTACGCCAGAACCGCTTGGCGGACACTGCGGAAACACCTGTCGGGCCGGCTGGAACCACATCTCAGACGTGCCAGAAACGTGTTCATGAGACGCTGGAACCACACCCCGAACAGACGGATACCACCTGCCAGAAGCGCCTGAACCACCTGCTGAGCACGCCGGAACCACCTGCTCGACTCACCGGTACCACCTCCCTGACACGCCAAAATCACCTGCTGGGTATGCCAGAACCACTTGGCGGACACTCCGGAATCATCTGCCGGACATGCCGGAACCAGCTCTCAGACACACCAGAACCAAGTGCCGGAGACGCCGGAAGCACCTGCCGAGCATGCCGGAAGCACC
>NW_027226723.1:0-35122 GCF_037783145.1 Equus przewalskii | reverse complement strand
TTCCAGCATCTCATGCACATGGTTCTGGCACGTCTGAGATGTGGTTCCGGCCGGCCCGACAGGTGTTTCCACAGTGTCCGCCAAGTGGTACTGGCGTAGTTGGCAGGTGATTTTGGCATGACCGGCAGGTGGTTCCAGCAAGCCCGGCAGGTGATTCCGAAGTGTTCCCCAACTGGTTGTGGCGTAGCCGGCAGGTGATTTTTGCGTGTCCGGCAGGTGGTTCTGGCGAGTCGAGCAGGTGGTTCCGGCGTGCTCGGCAGGAGCTTCCGGGGTCATTGGCACGGGGTTCTGGCATGTCTGAGAGGTGGTTCCTGCATGCCCGGCAAGTGATTCCGGAGTGTTCGCCAAGTGGTTCTGGCATAGTCGGCAGGTGATTTTGGCATGTCCGGCAGGTGGTTCAGGCGAGTTGAGCAGGTGGTTCCAACGTGCTTGGCAGGTGCTTCCGGCGTGTCCGGCAGGTGATTCCGGTCTGTCCGTCCAGGCATGGTTCCGGGCTGTCCGCCACATGGTTCTGGCACGTCTGAGAGGTGGTTCCGGCATGCCCGGCAGGTCATCCCAGAGAGTCCTCCAAGTGGTTCTGGCATAACACGCAGGTGATTTTGGCGTGTCAGGCAGGTTGTTCCGTTGTGCTTGGCAGGTGGTTCAGGTTTGGCCGGCAGGTGGTTCCAGACTGTCCAGGACGTGTTTCCAGCTTCTCCGGCAGGTGGTTCTGGTACGTCTGAGAGGTGGTTCCGCCATGGCTGGCAGGTGATTCCGGACCATCCCCCAGGTGGTTCTGGCATAGCCAGCAGTTGATATCGGCCTGTCCGGCAGGTGGTTCCAGAGAGTCGAACAGGTGGCTCCGGCGTGCTCGGCAGGTGGTTCCGGTCTGTCCGGTAGGTCATTCCGGCGTGTCCGGCACGTGCTTCCGGCACGTCTGAGAGGTGGTTCCGGCATGCGCGACAGGTGGTTTCGGAGTGTCCGCCAGGTGGTTCTGGCGTACCCGGCAGGTGATTTTGGCGTGTCCCGCAGGTGTTTCTGGTGAGTCGAGCAGGTGGCTCCGGCATGCTCGGCAGGTGCTTCCGGCGTCTCCGGCACGTGGTTCTGGTGTGTCTGAGAGCTGGTTCCGGCATGTCCGGCAGATGATTCCGGAGTTTTCCGCCAAGTGGTTCTGGCATACCCGGCTGGTGATTTGGGCCTGTCAGGTAGGTGGTTCCGGTGAGTCGAGCAGGTGGCTCCGGCGTGCTCGGCAGGTTGTTCAGACGGGTCTGGCAGGTGTTTTCCGTCTGTTCGGGGTGTGGTTCCAGCATCTCATGCACATGGTTCTGGCACGTCTGAGATGTGGTTCCGGCCGGCCCGACAGGTGTTTCCACAGTGTCCGCCAAGTGGTACTGGCGTAGTTGGCAGGTGATTTTGGCATGACCGGCAGGTGGTTCCAGCAAGCCCGGCAGGTGATTCCGAAGTGTTCCCCAACTGGTTGTGGCGTAGCCGGCAGGTGATTTTTGCGTGTCCGGCAGGTGGTTCTGGCGAGTCGAGCAGGTGGTTCCGGCGTGCTCGGCAGGTGCTTCCGGGGTCATTGGCACGTGGTTCTGGCATATCTGAGAGGTGGTTCCGGCATGCCCGGCAGGTGATTCCGGAGTGTTCGCCAAGTGTTTCCGGCGTAGCCGGCAGGTGATTTTGCATGTCCAGCGGTCGTTCCGGCGGGTCGAGCCGGTGGTTCCGGCGTGTCCGGCAGGTGGTTCCGGTCTGTCCGGCAGGTGGTTCTGTGGTGTCCGGCACGAGGTTCAGTCTGAGAGGCTGTGCCGGCATGCCCCTCACGTGATTCCGGCTTGTCCCCGAAGTGGTGCTGGTGTAGCGGGCAGGTGATTTTGGCGTGTCCGGCAGGTGGTTCAGGCGAGTTGAGCAGGTGGTTGCGACGTGCTCGGCAGGTGCTTCCGGCGTCTCCGGCATGTGTTTCTGGCACATCTGACTGGTGGTTCCGGCATGCCCAAAAGTTGATTCCGGTCTGTCCGGTAGGTGGTTCCGGCGTGCACGGCACGTGGTTCTGGTACGTGTCAGAGGTGGTTGCGTATGCCCAACAGGTGATTCTGGACTGTCCGCCACGTGCTTCTGGCACGTCTGAGAGGTGGTTCCAACATGCCCGGCAGGACATTTCGGAGAGTCATCCAAGTGGTTATGGCGTAGCCCGCAGGTGATTTTGGCATGTCCGGCAGGTGGTTCAGGCGAGTTGAGCAGGTGGTTCCAACGTGCTTGGCAGGTGCTTCCGGCGTCTCCGGCACGTGTTTCTGGCACATCTGACAGGTGGTTCCGGCATGCCCGTAAGGTGATTCCGGTCTGTCCGGTAGGTGGTTCCAGCCGGCACGGCATGTGGTTCTGGTACGTCTCAGAGGTGGTTGCGCATGCCCAACAAGTGATTCCGGACTGTCCGCCACATGGTTCTGGCACGTCTGAGAGGTGGTTCCGGCATGCCCGGCAGGTCATCCCAGAGAGTCCTCCAAGTGGTTCTGGCATAACACGCAGGTGATTTTGGCGTGTCTGGCAGGTTGTTCCATTGTGCTTGGCAGGTGGTTCAGGCTTGGCCGGCAGGTGGTTCCAGGCTGTCCAGGACGTGTTTCCAGCTTCTCCGGCAGGTGGTTCTGGTACGTCTGAGTGGTGGTTCCGCCATGTCTGGCAGGTGATTCCGGACCGTCCCCCAGGTGGTTCTGGCATAGCCAGCAGTTGATATTGGCCTGTCCGGCAGGTGGTTCCAGCGAGTCGGACAGGTGGCTCCGGCGTGCTCGGCAGGTGGTTCCGGTCTGTCCGGTAGGTGATTCCGGCGTGTCCGGCACGTGCTTCCGGCACGTCTGAGAGGTGGTTCCGGCATGCGCGACAGGTGATTTCGGAGTGTCCGCCAGGTGGTTCTGGCGTACCCGGAAGGGGATATTGGCGTGTCCGGCATGTGTTTCTGGCGAGTCGAGCAGGTGGCTCCGGCATGCTCGGCAGGTGCTTCCGGCGTCTCCGGCACTTGGTTCTGGTGTGTCTGAGAGCTGGTTCCGGCATGTCCGGCAGATGATTCCGGAGTGTCCGCCAAGTGGTTCTGGCATACCCGGCTGGTGATTTGGGCCTGTCAGGTAGGTGGTTCCGGCGAGTCGAGCAGGTGGCTCCGGCGTGCTCGGCAGGTTGTTCAGACGGGTCTGGCAGGTGTTTGCCGTCTGTTCGGGGTGTGGTTCCAGCATCTCATGCACATGGTTCTGGCACGTCTGAGATGTGGTTCCGGCCGGCCCGACAGGTGTTTCCACAGTGTCCGCCAAGTGGTACTGGTGTAGTTGGCAGGTGATTTTGGCATGACCGGCAGGTGGTTCCAGCAAGCCCGGCAGGTGATTCCGAAGTGTTCCCCAACTGGTTGTGGCGTAGCCGGCAGGTGATTTTTGCGTGTCCGGCAGGTGGTTCTGGCGAGTCGAGCAGGTGGTTCCGGCGTGCTCGGCAGGTGCTTCCGGGGTCATTGGCACGTGGTTCTGGCATATCTGAGAGGTGGTTCCGGCATGCCCGGCAGGTGATTCCGGAGTGTTCGCCAAGTGTTTCCGGCGTAGCCGGCAGGTGATTTTGCATGTCCAGCGGTCGTTCCGGCGGGTCGAGCCGGTGGTTCCGGCGTGCTCGGCTGGTGCTTCCGGGGTCATTGGCACGGGGTTCTGGCATGTCTGAGAGGTGGTTCCTGCATGCCCGGCAAGTGATTCCGGAGTGTTCGCCAAGTGGTTCTGGCATAGTCGGCAGGTGATTCTGGCATGTCTGGCAGGTGGTTCAGGCGAGTTGAGCAGGTGGTTCCAACGTGCTTGGCAGGTGCTTCCGGCGTCTCCGGCACGTGTTTCTGGCACATCTGACATGTGGTTCCGGCATGCCCGAAAGGTGATTCCGGTCTGTCCGGTAGGTGGTTCCAGCCGGCACGGCATGTGGTTCTGGTACGTCTCAGAGGTGGTTGCGCATGCCCAACAGGTGATTCCGGACTGTCCGCCACATGGTTCTGGCACGTCTGAGAGGTGGTTCCGGCATGCCCGGCAGGTCATCCCAGAGAGTCCTCCAAGTGGTTCTGGCATAACACGCAGGTGATTTTGGCGTGTCAGGCAGGTTGTTCCGTTGTGCTTGGCAGGTGGTTCAGGCTTGGCCGGCAGGTGGTTCCAGACTGTCCAGGACGTGTTTCCAGCTTCTCCGGCAGGTGGTTCTGGTACGTCTGAGAGGTGGTTCCGCCATGGCTGGCAGGTGATTCCGGACCGTCCCCCAGGTGGTTCTGGCATAGCCAGCAGTTGATATTGGCCTGTCCGGCAGGTGGTTCCAGAGAGTCGAACAGGTGGCTCCGGCGTGCTCGGCAGGTGGTTCCGGTCTGTCCGGTAGGTCATTCCGGCGTGTCCGGCACGTGCTTCCGGCACGTCTGAGAGGTGGTTCCGGCATGCGCGACAGGTGGTTTCGGAGTGTCCGCCAGGTGGTTCTGGCGTACCCGGCAGGTGATTTTGGCGTGTCCGGCAGGTGTTTCTGGCGAGTCGAGCAGGTGGCTCCGGCATGCTCGGCAGGTGCTTCCGGCGTCTCCGGCACGTGGTTCTGGTGTGTCTGAGAGCTGGTTCCGGCATGTCCGGCAGATGATTCCGGAGTTTTCCGCCAAGTGGTTCTGGCATACCCGGCTGGTGATTTGGGCATGTCCATTAGGTGGCTCCGGCGTGCTCGGCAGGTTGTTCAGACGGGTCTGGCAGGTGTTTGCCGTCTGTTCTGGGTGTGGTTCCAGCATCTCATGCACATGGTTCTGGCACGTCTGAGATGTGGTTCCGGCCGGCCCGACAGGTGTTTCCACAGTGTCCGCCAAGTGGTACTGGTGTAGTTGGCAGGTGATTTTGGCATGACCGGCAGGTGGTTCCAGCAAGCCCGGCAGGTGATTCCGAAGTGTTCCCCAACTGGTTGTGGCGTAGCCGGCAGGTGATTTTTGCGTGTCCGGCAGGTGGTTCAGGCGAGTTGAGCAGGTGGTTGCGACGTGCTCGGCAGGTGCTTCCGGCGTCTCCGGCACGTGTTTCTGGCACATCTGACTGGTGGTTCCGGCATGCCCAAAAGTTGATTCCGGTCTGTCCGGTAGGTGGTTCCGGCGTGCACGGCACGTGGTTCTGGTACGTGTCAGAGGTGGTTGCGTATGCCCAACAGGTGATTCCGGACTGTCCGCCACGTGCTTCTGGCACGTCTGAGAGGTGGTTCCAACATGCCCGGCAGGTCATTTCGGAGAGTCGTCCAAGTGGTTCTGGCGTAGCCCGCAGGTGATTTTGGCGTGTCCGGCAGGTGGTTCCGCCGTGCTCGGCAGGTGGTTCAGGCATGGCCGTCACGTGGTTCCAGTCTGTCCAGGACGTGTTTCCAGCTTCTCCGGCAGGTGGTTCTGGTACGTCTGAGAGGTGGTTCCGCCATGGCTGGCAGGTGATCCCGGACTGTCCCCCAGGTGGTTCTGGCATAGCCAGCAGTTGATATTGGCCTGTCCGGCAGGTGGTTCCAGCGAGTCGAACAGGTGGCTCCGGCGTTCTTGGCAGGTGGTTCCGGTCTGTCCGGTAGGTGTTTCCGGCGTGTCTGGCATGTGCTTCCGGCACGTCTGAGAGGTGGTTCCGTCATGCGCGGCAGGTGATTCCGGAGTGTCCGCCAGGTGGTTCTGGCGTACCCGGCAGGTGATTTTGGCGTGTCCGGCAGGTGTTTCTGGCGAGTCGAGCAGGTGGCTCCGGCATGCTCGGCAGGTGCTTCCGGCGTCTCCGGCACTTGGTTCTGGTGTGTCTGAGAGCTGGTTCCGGCATGTCCGGCAGATGATTCCGGAGTGTCCGCCAAGTGGTTCTGGCATACCCAGCAGGTGATTTTGGCGTGTCAGGGAGGTGGTACCGGTGAGTCGAGCAGGTGGTTCCGGCGTGCTCAGCAGGTGGTTCAGGCGGTTCTGGCAGGTGGTATCCGTCTGTTCGGGGTGTGGTTCCAGCATCTCATGAACACGTTTCTGGCAAGTCTGAGATGTGGTTCCAGCCGGCCCGACAGGTGTTTCCGCAGTGTCCGCCAAGCGGTTCTGGCGTAGTTGGCAGGTGATTTTGGCATGACTGGCAGGTGGTTCCAGCAAGCCTGGCAGGTGATTCCAAAGTGTTCACCATTGGTTGTGGCGTAGCCGGCAGGTGATTTTTGCGTGATCGGCAGGTGGTTCTGGCGAGTCAAGCAGGTGGTTCCGGCGTGCTCGGCTGGTGCTTCCGGGGTCATTGGCACGGGGTTCTGGCATGTCTGAGAGGTGGTTCCTGCATGCCCGGCAAGTGATTCCGGAGTGTTCGCCAAGTGGTTCTGGCATAGTCGGCAGGTGATTTTGGCATGTCCGGCAGTTGGTTCAGGCGAGTTGAGCAGGTGGTTCCAACGTGCTTGGCAGGTGCTTCCGGCGTCTCCGGCACGTGTTTCTGGCACATCTGACAGGTGGTTCCGGCATGCCCGAAAGGTGATTCCGGTCTGTCCGGTAGGTGGTTCCAGCCGGCACGGCATGTGGTTCTGGTACGTCTCAGAGGTGGTTGCGCATGCCCAACAGGTGATTCCGGACTGTCCGCCACATGGTTCTGGCACGTCTGAGAGGTGGTTCCGGCATGCCCGGCAGGTCATCCCAGAGAGTCCTCCAAGTGGTTCTGGCATAACACGCAGGTGATTTTGGCGTGTCAGGCAGGTTGTTCCGTTGTGCTTGGCAGGTGGTTCAGGCTTGGCCGGCAGGTGGTTCCAGACTGTCCAGGACGTGTTTCCAGCTTCTCCGGCAGGTGGTTCTGGTACGTCTGAGAGGTGGTTCCGCCATGGCTGGCAGGTGATTCCGGACCATCCCCCAGGTGGTTCTGGCATAGCCAGCAGTTGATATCGGCCTGTCCGGCAGGTGGTTCCAGAGAGTCGAACAGGTGGCTCCGGCGTGCTCGGCAGGTGGTTCCGGTCTGTCCGGTAGGTCATTCCGGCGTGTCCGGCACGTGCTTCCGGCACGTCTGAGAGGTGGTTCCGGCATGCGCGACAGGTGGTTTCGGAGTGTCCGCCAGGTGGTTCTGGCGTACCCGGCAGGTGATTTTGGCGTGTCCGGCAGGTGTTTCTGGCGAGTCGAGCAGGTGGCTCCGGCATGCTCGGCAGGTGCTTCCGGCGTCTCCGGCACGTGGTTCTGGTGTGTCTGAGAGCTGGTTCCGGCATGTCCGGCAGATGATTCCGGAGTTTTCCGCCAAGTGGTTCTGGCATACCCGGCTGGTGATTTGGGCATGTCAGGTAGGTGGCTCCGGCGTGCTCGGCAGGTTGTTCAGACGGGTCTGGCAGGTGTTTTCCGTCTGTTCTGGGTGTGGTTCCAGCATCTCATGCACATGGTTCTGGCACGTCTGAGATGTGGTTCCGGCCGGCCCGACAGGTGTTTCCACAGTGTCCGCCAAGTGGTACTGGCGTAGTTGGCAGGTGATTTTGGCATGACCGGCAGGTGGTTCCAGCAAGCCCGGCAGGTGATTCCGAAGTGTTCCCCAACTGGTTGTGGCGTAGCCGGCAGGTGATTTTTGCGTGTCTGGCAGGTGGTTCTGGCGAGTCGAGCAGGTGGTTCCGGCGTGCTCGGCAGGTGCTTCCGGGGTCATTGACACGGGGTTCTGGCATATCTGAGAGGTGGTTCCGGCATGCCCGGCAGGTGATTCCGGAGTGTTCGCCAAGTGTTTCCGGCGTAGCCGGTAGCTGATTTTGCATGTCCAGCGGTCGTACCGGCGGGTCGAGCCGGTGGTTCCGGCGTGTCCGGCAGGTGGTTCCGGCGTGCACGGCACGTGGTTCTGGTACGTGTCAGAGGTGGTTGCGTATGCCCAACAGGTGATTCCGGACTGTCCGCCACGTCCTTCTGGCACGTCTGAGAGGTGGTTCCATCATGCCCGGCAGGTCATTTCGGAGAGTCGTCCAAGTGGTTCTGGCGTAGCCCGCAGGTGATTTTGGCGTGTCCGGCAGGTGGTTCCGCCGTGCTCGGCAGGTGGTTCAGGCATGGCCGTCACGTGGTTCCAGTCTGTCCAGGACGTGTTTCCAGCTTCTCCGGCAGGTGGTTCTGGTACGTCTGAGAGGTGGTTCCGCCATGGCTGGCAGGTGATTCCGGACCGTCCCCCAGGTGGTTCTGGCATAGCCAGCATTTGATATTGGCCTGTCCGGCAGGTGGTTCCAGCGAGTCGAACAGGTGGCTCCGGCGTGCTCGGCAGGTGGTTCCGGTCTGTCCGGTTGGTGATTCCGGCGTGTCCGGCACGTGCTTCCGGCACGTCTGAGAGGTGGTTCCGGCATGCGCGACATGTGGTTTCGGAGTGTCCGCCAGGTGGTTCTGGCGTACCCGGCAGGTGATTTTGGCGTGTCCGGCAGGTGTTTCTGGCGAGTCGAGCAGGTGGCTCCGGCATGCTCGGCAGGTGCTTCCGGCGTCTCCGGCACGTGGTTGTGGTGTGTCTGAGAGCTGGTTCCGGCATGTCTGGCAGATGATTCCGGAGTGTCCGCCAAGTGGTTCTGGCATACCCGGCTGGTGATTTGGGCCTGTCAGGTAGGTGGTTCCGGCGAGTCGAGCAGGTGGCTCCGGCGTGCTCGGCAGGTTGTTCAGACGGGTCTGGCAGGTGTTTTCCGTCTGTTCGGGGTGTGGTTCCAGCATCTCATGCACATGGTTCTGGCACGTCTGAGATGTGGTTCCGGCCGGCCCGACAGGTGTTTCCACAGTGTCCGCCAAGTGGTACTGGCGTAGTTGGCAGGTGATTTTTGCATGACCGGCAGGTGGTTCCAGCAAGCCCGGCAGGTGATTCCGAAGTGTTCCCCAACTGGTTGTGGCGTAGCCGGCAGGTGATTTTTGCGTGTCCGGCAGGTGGTTCTGGCGAGTCGAGCAGGTGGTTCCGGCGTGCTCGGCAGGTGCTTCCGGGGTCATTGGCACGTGGTTCTGGCATATCTGAGAGGTGGTTCCGGCATGCCCGGCAGGTGATTCCGGAGTGTTCGCCAAGTGTTTCCGGCGTAGCCGGCAGGTGATTTTGCATGTCCAGCGGTCGTTCCGGCGGGTCGAGCCGGTGGTTCCGGCGTGTCCGGCAGGTGGTTCCGGTCTGTCCGGCAGGTGGTTCTGTGGTGTCCGGCACGAGGTTCAGTCTGAGAGGCTGTGCCGGCATGCCCCTCACGTGATTCCGGCTTGTCCCCGAAGTGGTGCTGGTGTAGCGGGCAGGTGATTTTGGCGTGTCCGGCAGGTGGTTCAGGCGAGTTGAGCAGGTGGTTGCGACGTGCTCGTCAGGTGCTTCCGGCGTCTCCGGCACGTGTTTCTGGCACATCTGACTGGTGGTTCCGGCATGCCCAAAAGTTGATTCCGGTCTGTCCGGTAGGTGGTTCCGGCGTGCACGGCACGTGGTTCTGGTACGTCTCAGAGGTGGTTGCGTATGCCCAACAGGTGATTCCGGACTGTCCGCCACGTGCTTCTGGCACGTCTGAGAGGTGGTGCCAACATGCCCGGCAGGACATTTCGGAGAGTCATCCAAGTGGTTATGGCGTAGCCCGCAGGTGATTTTGGCATGTCCGGCAGGTGGTTCAGGCGAGTTGAGCAGGTGGTTCCAACGTGCTTGGCAGGTGCTTCCGGCGTCTCCGGCACGTGTTTCTGGCACATCTGACAGGTGGTTCCGGCATGCCCGAAAGGTGATTCCGGTCTGTCCGGTAGGTGGTTCCAGCCGGAACGGCATGTGGTTCTGGTACGTCTCAGAGGTGGTTGTGCATGCCCAACAGGTGATTCCGGACTGTCCGCCACATGGTTCTGGCACGTCTGAGAGGTGGTTCCGGCATGCCCGGCAGGTCATCCCAGAGAGTCCTCCAAGTGGTTCTGGCATAACACGCAGGTGATTTTGGCGTGTCAGGCAGGTTGTTCCGTTGTGCTTGGCAGGTGGTTCAGGCTTGGCCGGCAGGTGGTTCCAGACTGTCCAGGACGTGTTTCCAGCTTCTCCGGCAGGTGGTTCTGGTACGTCTGAGAGGTGGTTCCGCCATGGCTGGCAGGTGATTCCGGACCGTCCCCCAGGTGGTTCTGGCATAGCCAGCAGTTGATATCGGCCTGTCCGGCAGGTGGTTCCAGAGAGTCGAACAGGTGGCTCCGGCGTGCTCGGCAGGTGGTTCCGGTCTGTCCGGTAGGTCATTCCGGCGTGTCCGGCACGTGCTTCCGGCACGTCTGAGAGGTGGTTCCGGCATGCGCGACAGGTGGTTTCGGAGTGTCCGCCAGGTGGTTCTGGCGTACCCGGCAGGTGATTTTGGCGTGTCCGGCAGGTGTTTCTGGCGAGTCGAGCAGGTGGCTCCGGCATGCTCGGCAGGTGCTTCCGGCGTCTCCGGCACGTGGTTCTGGTGTGTCTGAGAGCTGGTTCCGGCATGTCCGGCAGATGATTCCGGAGTTTTCCGCCAAGTGGTTCTGGCATACCCGGCTGGTGATTTGGGCATGTCAGGTAGGTGGCTCCGGCGTGCTCGGCAGGTTGTTCAGACGGGTCTGGCAGGTGTTTTCCGTCTGTTCTGGGTGTGGTTCCAGCATCTCATGCACATGGTTCTGGCACGTCTGAGATGTGGTTCCGGCCGGCCCGACAGGTGTTTCCACAGTGTCCGCCAAGTGGTACTGGCGTAGTTGGCAGGTGATTTTGGCATGACCGGCAGGTGGTTCCAGCAAGCCCGGCAGGTGATTCCGAAGTGTTCCCCAACTGGTTGTGGCGTAGCCGGCAGGTGATTTTTGCGTGTCCGGCAGGTGGTTCTGGCGAGTCGAGCAGGTGGTTCCGGCGTGCTCGGCAGGTGCTTCCGGGGTCATTGGCACGTGGTTCTGGCATATCTGAGAGGTGGTTCCGGCATGCCCGGCAGGTGATTCCGGAGTGTTCGCCAAGTGTTTCCGGCGTAGCCGGCAGGTGATTTTGCATGTCCAGCGGTCGTTCCGGCGGGTCGAGCCGGTGGTTCCGGCGTGTCCGGCAGGTGGTTTCGGTCTGTCCGGCAGGTGGTTCTGTGGTGTCCGGCACGAGGTTCAGTCTGAGAGGCTGTGCCGGCATGCCCCTCACGTGATTCCGGCTTGTCCCCGAAGTGGTGCTGGTGTAGCGGGCAGGTGATTTTGGCGTGTCCGGCAGGTGGTTCAGGCGAGTTGAGCAGGTGGTTGCGACGTGCTCGGCAGGTGCTTCCGGCGTCTCCGGCACGTGTTTCTGGCACATCTGACTGGTGGTTCCGGCATGCCCAAAAGTTGATTCCGGTCTGTCCGGTAGGTGGTTCCGGCGTGCACGGCACGTGGTTCTGGTACGTGTCAGAGGTGGTTGCGTATGCCCAACAGGTGATTCCGGACTGTCCGCCACGTGCTTCTGGCACGTCTGAGAGGTGGTTCCAACATGCCCGGCAGGTCATTTCGGAGAGTCGTCCAAGTGGTTCTGGCGTAGCCCGCAGGTGATTTTGGCGTGTCCGGCAGGTGGTTCCGCCGTGCTCGGCAGGTGGTTCAGGCATGGCCGTCACGTGGTTCCAGTCTGTCCAGGACGTGTTTCCAGCTTCTCCGGCAGGTGGTTCTGGTACGTCTGAGAGGTGGTTCCGCCATGGCTGGCAGGTGATCCCGGACTGTCCCCCAGGTGGTTCTGGCATAGCCAGCAGTTGATATTGGCCTGTCCGGCAGGTGGTTCCAGCGAGTCGAACAAGTGGCTCCGGCGTTCTTGGCAGGTGGTTCCGGTCTGTCCGGTAGGTGTTTCCGGCGTGTCTGGCACGTGCTTCCGGCACGTCTGAGAGGTGGTTCCGTCATGCGCGGCAGGTGATTCCGGAGTGTCCGCCAGGTGGTTCTGGCGTACCCAGCAGGTGATTTTGGCGTGTCCGGCAGGTGTTTCTGGCGAGTCGAGCAGGTGGCTCCGGCATGCTCGGCAGGTGCTTCCGGCGTCTCCGGCACTTGGTTCTGGTGTGTCTGAGAGCTGGTTCCGGCATGTCCGGCAGATGATTCCGGAGTGTCCGCCAAGTGGTTCTGGCATACCCAGCAGGTGATTTTGGCGTGTCAGGGAGGTGGTACCGGTGAGTCGAGCAGGTGGTTCCGGCGTGCTCAGCAGGTGGTTCAGGCGGTTCTGGCAGGTGGTATCCGTCTGTTCGGGGTGTGGTTCCAGCATCTCATGAACACGTTTCTGGCAAGTCTGAGATGTGGTTCCAGCCGGCCCGACAGGTGTTTCCGCAGTGTCCGCCAAGCGGTTCTGGCGTAGTTGGCAGGTGATTTTGGCATGACTGGCAGGTGGTTCCAGCAAGCCTGGCAGGTGATTCCAAAGTGTTCACCAACTGGTTGTGGCGTAGCCGGCAGGTGATTTTTGCGTGATCGGCAGGTGGTTCTGGCGAGTCGAGCAGGTGGTTCCGGCGTGCTCGGCTGGTGCTTCCGGGGTCATTGGCACGGGGTTCTGGCATGTCTGAGAGGTGGTTCCTGCATGCCCGGCAAGTGATTCCGGAGTGTTCGCCAACTGGTTCTGGCATAGTCGGCAGGTGATTTTGGCATGTCCGGCAGGTGGTTCAGGCGAGTTGAGCAGGTGGTTCCAACGTGCTTGGCAGGTGCTTCCGGCGTCTCCGGCACGTGTTTCTGGCACATCTGACAGGTGGTTCCGGCATGCCCGAAAGGTGATTCCGGTCTGTCCGGTAGGTGGTTCCAGCCGGCACGGCATGTGGTTCTGGTACGTCTCAGAGGTGGTTGCGCATGCCCAACAGGTGATTCCGGACTGTCCGCCACATGGTTCTGGCACGTCTGAGAGGTGGTTCCGGCATGCCCGGCAGGTCATCCCAGAGAGTCCTCCAAGTGGTTCTGGCATAACACGCAGGTGATTTTGGCGTGTCAGGCAGGTTGTTCCGTTGTGCTTGGCAGGTGGTTCAGGCGTGGCCGGCAGGTGGTTCCAGACTGTCCAGGACCTGTTTCCAGCTTCTCCGGCAGGTGGTTCTGGTACGTCTGAGAGGTGGTTCCGCCATGGCTGGCAGGTGATTCCGGACCGTCCCCCAGGTGGTTCTGGCATAGCCAGCAGTTGATATTGGCCTGTCCGGCAGGTGGTTCCAGCGAGTCGAACAGGTGGCTCCGGCGTACTCGGCAGGTGGTTCCGGTCTGTCCGGTAGCTCATTCCGGCGTGTCCGGCACGTGCTTCCTGCACGTCTGAGAGGTGGTTCCGGCATGCGCGACAGGTGGTTTCGGAGTGTCCGCCAGGTGGTTCTGGCGTACCCGGCAGGTGATTTTGGCGTGTCCGGCAGGTGTTTCTGGCGAGTCGAGCAGGTGGCTCCGGCATGCTCGGCAGGTGCTTCCGGCGTCTCCGGCACGTGGTTCTGGTGTGTCTGAGAGCTGGTTCCGGCATGTCCGGCAGATGATTCCGGAGTGTCCGCCAAGTGGTTCTGGCATACCCGGCTGGTGATTTGGGCATGTCAGGTAGGTGGTTCCGGCGAGTCGAGCAGGTGGCTCCGGCGTGCTCGGCAGGTTGTTCAGACGGGTCTGGCAGGTGTTTTCCGTCTGTTCTGGGTGTGGTTCCAGCATCTCATGCACATGGTTCTGGCACGTCTGAGATGTGGTTCCGGCCGGCCCGACAGGTGTTTCCACAGTGTCCGCCAAGTGGTACTGGCGTAGTTGGCAGGTGATTTTGGCATGACCGGCAGGTGGTTCCAGCAAGCCCGGCAGGTGATTCCGAAGTGTTCCCCAACTGGTTGTGGCGTAGCCGGCAGGTGATTTTTGCGTGTCCGGCAGGTGGTTCTGGCGAGTCGAGCAGGTGGTTCCGGCGTGCTCGGCAGGTGCTTCCGGGGTCATTGGCACGTGGTTCTGGCATATCTGAGAGGTGGTTCCGGCATGCCCGGCAGGTGATTCCGGAGTGTTCGCCAAGTGTTTCCGGCGTAGCCGGCAGGTGATTTTGCATGTCCAGCGGTCGTTCCGGCGGGTCGAGCCGGTGGTTCCGGCGTGTCCGGCAGGTGGTTCCGGTCTGTCCGGCAGGTGGTTCTGTGGTGTCCGGCACGAGGTTCAGTCTGAGAGGCTGTGCCGGCATGCCCCTCACGTGATTCCGGCTTGTCCCCGAAGTGGTGCTGGTGTAGCGGGCAGGTGATTTTGGCGTGTCGGGCAGGTGGTTCAGGCGAGTTGAGCAGGTGGTTGCGACGTGCTCGGCAGGTGCTTCCGGCGTCTCCGGCACGTGTTTCTGGCACATCTGACTGGTGGTTCCGGCATGCCCAAAAGTTGATTCCGGTCTGTCCGGTAGGTGGTTCCGGCGTGCACGGCACGTGGTTCTGGTACGTGTCAGAGGTGGTTGCGTATGCCCAACAGGTGATTCCGGACTGTCCGCCACGTGCTTCTGGCACGTCTGAGAGGTGGTTCCAACATGCCCGGCAGGTCATTTCGGAGAGTCGTCCAAGTGGTTCTGGCGTAGCCCGCAGGTGATTTTGGCGTGTCCGGCAGGTGGTTCCGCCGTGCTCGGCAGGTGGTTCAGGCATGGCCGTCACGTGGTTCCAGTCTGTCCAGGACGTGTTTCCAGCTTCTCCGGCAGGTGGTTCTGGTACGTCTGAGAGGTGGTTCCGCCATGGCTGGCAGGTGATCCCGGACTGTCCCCCAGGTGGTTCTGGCATAGCCAGCAGTTGATATTGGCCTGTCCGGCAGGTGGTTCCAGCGAGTCGAACAGGTGGCTCCGGCGTTCTTGGCAGGTGGTTCCGGTCTGTCCGGTAGGTGTTTCCGGCGTGTCTGGCACGTGCTTCCGGCACGTCTGAGAGGTGGTTCCGTCATGCGCGGCAGGTGATTCCGGAGTGTCCGCCAGGTGGTTCTGGCGTACCCGGCAGGTGATTTTGGCGTGTCCGGCAGGTGTTTCTGGCGAGTCGAGCAGGTGGCTCCGGCATGCTCGGCAGGTGCTTCCGGCGTCTCCGGCACTTGGTTCTGGTGTGTCTGAGAGCTGGTTCCGGCATGTCCGGCAGATGATTCCGGAGTGTCCGCCAAGTGGTTCTGGCATACCCAGCAGGTGATTTTGGCGTGTCAGGGAGGTGGTACCGGTGAGTCGAGCAGGTGGTTCCGGCGTGCTCAGCAGGTGGTTCAGGCGGTTCTGGCAGGTGGTATCCGTCTGTTCGGGGTGTGGTTCCAGCATCTCATGAACACGTTTCTGGCAAGTCTGAGATGTGGTTCCAGCCGGCCCGACAGGTGTTTCCGCAGTGTCCGCCAAGCGGTTCTGGCGTAGTTGGCAGGTGATTTTGGCATGACTGGCAGGTGGTTCCAGCAAGCCTGGCAGGTGATTCCAAAGTGTTCACCAACTGGTTGTGGCGTAGCCGGCAGGTGATTTTTGCGTGATCGGCAGGTGGTTCTGGCGAGTCGAGCAGGTGGTTCCGGCGTGCTCGGCTGGTGCTTCCGGGGTCATTGGCACGGGGTTCTGGCATGTCTGAGAGGTGGTTCCTGCATGCCCGGCAAGTGATTCCGGAGTGTTCGCCAAGTGGTTCTGGCATAGTCGGCAGGTGATTTTGGCATGTCCGGCAGGTGGTTCAGGCGAGTTGAGCAGGTGGTTCCAACGTGCTTGGCAGGTGCTTCCGGCGTCTCCGGCACGTGTTTCTGGCACATCTGACAGGTGGTTCCGGCATGCCCGAAAGGTGATTCCGGTCTGTCCGGTAGGTGGTTCCAGCCGGCACGGCATGTGGTTCTGGTACGTCTCAGAGGTGGTTGCGCATGCCCAACAGGTGATTCCGGACTGTCCGCCACATGGTTCTGGCACGTCTGAGAGGTGGTTCCGGCATGCCCGGCAGGTCATCCCAGAGAGTCCTCCAAGTGGTTCTGGCATAACACGCAGGTGATTTTGGCGTGTCAGGCAGGTTGTTCCGTTGTGCTTGGCAGGTGGTTCAGGCTTGGCCGGCAGGTGGTTCCAGACTGTCCAGGACGTGTTTCCAGCTTCTCCGGCAGGTGGTTCTGGTACGTCTGAGAGGTGGTTCCGCCATGGCTGGCAGGTGATTCCGGACCGTCCCCCAGGTGGTTCTGGCATAGCCAGCAGTTGATATTGGCCTGTCCGGCAGGTGGTTCCAGCGAGTCGAACAGGTGGCTCCGGCGTGCTCGGCAGGTGGTTCCGGTCTGTCCGGTAGGTGATTCCGGCGTGTCCGGCACGTGCTTCCTGCACGTCTGAGAGGTGGTTCCGGCATGCGCGACAGGTGGTTTCGGAGTGTCCGCCAGGTGGTTCTGGCGTACCCGGCAGGTGATTTTGGCGTGTCCGGCAGGTGTTTCTGGCGAGTCGAGCAGGTGGCTCCGGCATGCTCGGCAGGTGCTTCCGGCGTCTCCGGCACGTGGTTCTGGTGTGTCTGAGAGCTGGTTCCGGCATGTCCGGCAGATGATTCCGGAGTGTCCGCCAAGTGGTTCTGGCATACCCGGCTGGTGATTTGGGCATGTCAGGTAGGTGGCTCCGGCGTGCTCGGCAGGTTGTTCAGACGGGTCTGGCAGGTGTTTTCCGTCTGTTCTGGGTGTGGTTCCAGCATCTCATGCACATGGTTCTGGCACGTCTGAGATGTGGTTCCGGCCGGCCCGACAGGTGTTTCCACAGTGTCCGCCAAGTGGTACTGGCGTAGTTGGCAGGTGATTTTGGCATGACCGGCAGGTGGTTCCAGCAAGCCCGGCAGGTGATTCCGAAGTGTTCCCCAACTGGTTGTGGCGTAGCCGGCAGGTGATTTTTGCGTGTCCGGCAGGTGGTTCTGGCGAGTCGAGCAGGTGGTTCCGGCGTGCTCGGCAGGTGCTTCCGGGGTCATTGGCACGTGGTTCTGGCATATCTGAGAGGTGGTTCCGGCATGCCCGGCAGGTGATTCCGGAGTGTTCGCCAAGTGTTTCCGGCGTAGCCGGCAGGTGATTTTGCATGTCCAGCGGTCGTTCCGGCGGGTCGAGCCGGTGGTTCCGGCGTGTCCGGCAGGTGGTTCCGGTCTGTCCGGCAGGTGGTTCTGTGGTGTCCGGCACGAGGTTCAGTCTGAGAGGCTGTGCCGGCATGCCCCTCACGTGATTCCGGCTTGTCCCCGAAGTGGTGCTGGTGTAGCGGGCAGGTGATTTTGGCGTGTCGGGCAGGTGGTTCAGGCGAGTTGAGCAGGTGGTTGCGACGTGCTCGGCAGGTGCTTCCGGCGTCTCCGGCACGTGTTTCTGGCACATCTGACTGGTGGTTCCGGCATGCCCAAAAGTTGATTCCGGTCTGTCCGGTAGGTGGTTCCGGCGTGCACGGCACGTGGTTCTGGTACGTGTCAGAGGTGGTTGCGTATGCCCAACAGGTGATTCCGGACTGTCCGCCACGTGCTTCTGGCACGTCTGAGAGGTGGTTCCAACATGCCCGGCAGGTCATTTCGGAGAGTCGTCCAAGTGGTTCTGGCGTAGCCCGCAGGTGATTTTGGCGTGTCCGGCAGGTGGTTCCGCCGTGCTCGGCAGGTGGTTCAGGCATGGCCGTCACGTGGTTCCAGTCTGTCCAGGACGTGTTTCCAGCTTCTCCGGCAGGTGGTTCTGGTACGTCTGAGAGGTGGTTCCGCCATGGCTGGCAGGTGATCCCGGACTGTCCCCCAGGTGGTTCTGGCATAGCCAGCAGTTGATATTGGCCTGTCCGGCAGGTGGTTCCAGCGAGTCGAACAGGTGGCTCCGGCGTTCTTGGCAGGTGGTTCCGGTCTGTCCGGTAGGTGTTTCCGGCGTGTCTGGCACGTGCTTCCGGCACGTCTGAGAGGTGGTTCCGGCATGCGCGGCAGGTGATTCCGGAGTGTCCGCCAGGTGGTTCTGGCATACCCGGCAGGTGATTTTGGCGTGTCCGGCAGGTGTTTCTGGCGAGTCGAGCAGGTGGCTCCGGCATGCTCGGCAGGTGCTTCCGGCGTCTCCGGCACTTGGTTCTGGTGTGTCTGAGAGCTGGTTCCGGCATGTCCGGCAGATGATTCCGGAGTGTCCGCCAAGTGGTTCTGGCATACCCAGCAGGTGATTTTGGCGTGTCAGGGAGGTGGTACCGGTGAGTCGAGCAGGTAGTTCCGGCGTGCTCAGCAGGTGGTTCAGGCGGTTCTGGCAGGTGGTATCCGTCTGTTCGGGGTGTTGTTCCAGCATCTCATGAACACGTTTCTGGCAAGTCTGAGATGTGGTTCCAGCCGGCCCGACAGGTGTTTCCGCAGTGTCCGCCAAGCGGTTCTGGCGTAGTTGGCAGGTGATTTTGGCATGACTGGCAGGTGGTTCCAGCAAGCCTGGCAGGTGATTCCAAAGTGTTCACCAACTGGTTGTGGCGTAGCCGGCAGGTGATTTTTGCGTGATCGGCAGGTGGTTCTGGCGAGTCGAGCAGTTTGTTCCGGCGTGCTCGGCTGGTGCTTCCGGGGTCATTGGCACGGGGTTCTGGCATGTCTGAGAGGTGGTTCCTGCATGCCCGGCAAGTGATTCCGGAGTGTTCGCCAAGTGGTTCTGGCATAGTCGGCAGGTGATTTTGGCATGTCCGGCAGGTGGTTCAGGCGAGTTGAGCAGGTGGTTCCAACGTGCTTGGCAGGTGCTTCAGGCGTCTCCGGCACGTGTTTCTGGCACATCTGACAGGTGGTTCCGGCATGCCCGAAAGGTGATTCCGGTCTGTCCGGTAGGTGGTTCCAGCCGGCACGGCATGTGGTTCTGGTACGTCTCAGAGGTGGTTGCGCATGCCCAACAGGTGATTCCGGACTGTCCGCCACATGGTTCTGGCACGTCTGAGAGGTGGTTCCGGCATGCCCGGCAGGTCATCCCAGAGAGTCCTCCAAGTGGTTCTGGCATAACACGCAGGTGATTTTGGCGTGTCAGGCAGGTTGTTCCGTTGTGCTTGGCAGGTGGTTCAGGCTTGGCCGGCAGGTGGTTCCAGACTGTCCAGGACGTGTTTCCAGATTCTCCGGCAGGTGGTTCTGGTACGTCTGAGAGGTGGTTCCGCCATGGCTGGCAGGTGATTCCGGACCGTCCCCCAGGTGGTTCTGGCATAGCCAGCAGTTGATATTGGCCTGTCCGGCAGGTGGTTCCAGCGAGTCGAACAGGTGGCTCCGGCGTGCTCGGCAGGTGGTTCCGGTCTGTGCGGTAGGTTATTCCGGCGTGTCCGGCACGTGCTTCCGACACGTCTGAGAGGTGGTTCCGGCATGCGCGACAGGTGATTTCGGAGTGTCCGCCAGGTGGTTCTGGCGTACCCGGCAGGTGATTTTGGTGTGTCCGGCAGGTGTTTCTGGCGAGTCGAGCAGGTGGCTCCGGCATGCTCGGCAGGTGCTTCCGGCGTCTCCGGCACGTGGTTCTGGTGTGTCTGAGAGCTGGTTCCGGCATGTCCAGCAGATGATTCCGGAGTGTCCGCCAAGTGGTTCTGGCATACCCGGCTGGTGATTTGGGCATGTCAGGTAGGTGGCTCCGGCGTGCTCGGCAGGTTGTTCAGACTGGTCTGGCAGGTGTTTTCCGTCTGTTCTGGGTGTGGTTCCAGCATCTCATGCACATGGTTCTGGCACGTCTGAGATGTGGTTCCGGCCGGCCCGACAGGTGTTTCCACAGTGTCCGCCAAGTGGTACTGGCGTAGTTGGCAGGTGATTTTGGCATGACCGGCAGGTGGTTCCAGCAAGCCCGGCAGGTGATTCCGAAGTGTTCCCCAACTGGTTGTGGCGTAGCCGGCAGGTGATTTTTGCGTGTCCGGCAGGTGGTTCTGGCGAGTCGAGCAGGTGGTTCCGGCGTGCTCGGCAGGTGCTTCCGGGGTCATTGGCACGTGGTTCTGGCATATCTGAGAGGTGGTTCCGGCATGCCCGGCAGGTGATTCCGGAGTGTTCGCCAAGTGTTTCCGGCGTAGCCGGCAGGTGATTTTGCATGTCCAGCGGTCGTTCCGGCGGGTCGAGCCGGTGGTTCCGGCGTGTCCGGCAGGTGGTTCCGGTCTGTCCGGCAGGTGGTTCTGTGGTGTCCGGCACGAGGTTCAGTCTGAGAGGCTGTGCCGGCATGCCCCTCACGTGATTCCGGCTTGTCCCCGAAGTGGTGCTGGTGTAGCGGGCAGGTGATTTTGGCGTGTCCGGCAGGTGGTTCAGGCGAGTTGAGCAGGTGGTTGCGACGTGCTCGGCAGGTGCTTCCGGCGTCTCCGGCACGTGTTTCTGGCACATCTGACTGGTGGTTCCGGCATGCCCAAAAGTTGATTCCGGTCTGTCCGGTAGGTGGTTCCGGCGTGCACGGCACGTGGTTCTGGTACGTGTCAGAGGTGGTTGCCTATGCCCAACAGGTGATTCCGGACTGTCCGCCACGTGCTTCTGGCACGTCTGAGAGGTGGTTCCAACATGCCCGGCAGGTCATTTCGGAGAGTCGTCCAAGTGGTTCTGGCGTAGCCCGCAGGTGATTTTGGCGTGTCCGGCAGGTGGTTCCGCCGTGCTCGGCAGGTGGTTCAGGCATGGCCGTCACGTGGTTCCAGTCTGTCCAGGACGTGTTTCCAGCTTCTCCGGCAGGTGGTTCTGGTACGTCTGAGAGGTGGTTCCGCCATGGCTGGCAGGTGATCCCGGACTGTCCCCCAGGTGGTTCTGGCATAGCCAGCAGTTGATATTGGCCTGTCCGGCAGGTGGTTACAGCAAGTCGAACAGGTGGCTCCGGCGTTCTGGGCAGGTGGTTCCGGTCTGTCCGGTAGGTGTTTCCGGCGTGTCTGGCACGTGCTTCCGGCACGTCTGAGAGGTGGTTCCGGCATGCGCGACAGGTGATTCCGTAGTGTCCGCCAGGTGGTTCTGGCGTGTCCGGCAGGTGTTTCTGGTGAGTCGAGCAGGTGGCTCCGGCATGCTCGGCAGGTGCTTCCGGCGTCTCCGGCACTTGGTTCTGGTGTGTCTGAGAGCTGGTTCCGGCATGTCCGGCAGATGATTCCGGAGTGTCCGCCAAGTGGTTCTGGCATACCCAGCAGGTGATTTTGGCGTGTCAGGGAGGTGGTACCGGTGAGTCGAGCAGGTGGTTCCGGCGTGCTCAGCAGGTGGTTCAGGCGGTTCTGGCAGGTGGTATCCGTCTGTTCGGGGTGTGGTTCCAGCATCTCATGAACACGTTTCTGGCAAGTCTGAGATGTGGTTCAAGCCGGCCCGACAGGTGTTTCCGCAGTGTCCGCCAAGCGGTTCTGGCGTAGTTGGCAGGTGATTTTGGCATGACTGGCAGGTGGTTCCAGCAAGCCTGGCAGGTGATTCCAAAGTGTTCCCCAACTGGTTGTGGCGTAGCCGGCAGGTGATTTTTGCGTGATCGGCAGGTGGTTCTGGCGAGTCGAGCAGGTGGTTCCGGCGTGCTCGGCTGGTGCTTCCGGGGTCATTGGCACGGGGTTCTGGCATGTCTGAGAGGTGGTTCCTGCATGCCCGGCAAGTGATTCCGGAGTGTTCGCCAAGTGGTTCTGGCATAGTCGGCAGGTGATTTTGGCATGTCCGGCAGGTGGTTCAGGCGAGTTGAGCAGGTGGTTCCAACGTGCTTGGCAGGTGCTTCCGTCGTCTCCGGCACGTGTTTCTGGCACATCTGACAGGTGGTTCCGGCATGCCCGAAAGGTGATTCCGGTCTGTCCGGTAGGTGGTTCCAGCCGGCACGGCATGTGGTTCTGGTACGTCTCAGAGGTGGTTGCGCATGCCCAACAGGTGATTCCGGACTCTCCGCCACATGGTTCTGGCACGTCTGAGAGGTGGTTCCGGCATGCCCGGCAGGTCATCCCAGAGAGTCCTCCAAGTGGTTCTGGCATAACACGCAGGTGATTTTGGCGTGTCAGGCAGGTTGTTCCGTTGTGCTTGGCAGGTGGTTCAGGATTGGCCGGCAGGTGGTTCCAGACTGTCCAGGACGTGTTTCCAGCTTCTCCGGCAGGTGGTTCTGGTACGTCTGAGAGGTGGTTCCGCCATTGCTGGCAGGTGATTCCGGACCGTCCCCCAGGTGGTTCTGGCATAGCCAGCAGTTGATATTGGCCTGTCCGGCAGGTGGTTCCAGCGAGCCGAACAGGTGGCTCCGGCGTGCTCGGCAGGTGGTTCCGGTCTGTCCGGTAGGTGATTCCGGCGTGTCCGGCACGTGCTTCCTGCACGTCTGAGAGGTGGTTCCGGCATGCGCGACAGGTGGTTTCGGAGTGTCCGCCAGGTGGTTCTGGCGTACCCGGCAGGTGATTTTGGCGTGTCCGGCAGGTGTTTCTGGCGAGTCGAGCAGGTGGCTCCGGCATGCTCGGCAGGTGCTTCCGGCGTCTCCGGCACGTGGTTCTGGTGTGTCTGAGAGCTGGTTCCGGCATGTCCGGCAGATGATTCCGGAGTGTCCGCCAAGTGGTTCTGGCATACCCGGCTGGTGATTTGGGCATGTCAGGTAGGTGGCTCCGGCGTGCTCGGCAGGTTGTTCAGACGGGTCTGGCAGGTGTTTTCCGTCTGTTCTGGGTGTGGTTCCAGCATCTCATGCACATGGTTCTGGCACGTCTGAGATGTGGTTCCGGCCGGCCCGACAGGTGTTTCCACAGTGTCCGCCAAGTGGTACTGGCGTAGTTGGCAGGTGATTTTGGCATGACCGGCAGGTGGTTCCAGCAAGCCCGGCAGGTGATTCCGAAGTGTTCCCCAACTGGTTGTGGCGTAGCCGGCAGGTGATTTTTGCGTGTCCGGCAGGTGGTTCTGGCGAGTCGAGCAGGTGGTTCCGGCGTGCTCGGCAGGTGCTTCCGGAGTGTTCGCCAAGTGTTTCCGGCGTAGCCGGCAGGTGATTTTGCATGTCCAGCGGTCGTTCCGGCGGGTCGAGCCGGTGGTTCCGGCGTGTCCGGCAGGTGGTTCCGGTCTGTCCGGCAGGTGGTTCTGTGGTGTCCGGCACGAGGTTCAGTCTGAGAGGCTGTGCCGGCATGCCCCTCACGTGATTCCGGCTTGTCCCCGAAGTGGTGCTGGTGTAGCGGGCAGGTGATTTTGGCGTGTCCGGCAGGTGGTTCAGGCGAGTTGAGCAGGTGGTTGCGACGTGCTCGGCAGGTGCTTCCGGCGTCTCCGGCACATGTTTCTGGCACATCTGACTTTTGGTTCCGGCATGCCCAAAAGTTGATTCCGGTCTGTCCGGTAGGTGGTTCCGGCGTGCACGGCACGTGGTTCTGGTACGTGTCAGAGGTGGTTGCCTATGCCCAACAGGTGATTCCGGACTGTCCGCCACGTGCTTCTGGCACGTCTGAGAGGTGGTTCCAACATGCCCTGCAGGTCATTTCGGAGAGTAGTCCAAGTGGTTCTGGCGTAGCCCGCAGGTGATTTTGGCGTGTCCGGCAGGTGGTTCCGCCGTGCTCGGCAGGTGGTTCAGGCATGGCCGTCACGTGGTTCCAGTCTGTCCAGGACGTGTTTCCAGCTTCTCCGGCAGGTGGTTCTGGTACGTGTGAGAGGTGGTTCCGCCATGGCTGGCAGGTGATCCCGGACTGTCCCCCAGGTGGTTCTGGCATAGCCAGCAGTTGATATTGGCCTGTCCGGCAGGTGGTTACAGCAAGTCGAACAGGTGGCTCCGGCGTTCTGGGCAGGTGGTTCCTGTCTGTACGGTAGGTGTTTCCGGCGTGTCTGGCACGTGCTTCCGGCACATCTGAGAGGTGGTTCCGGCATGCGCGACAGGTGATTCAGTAGTGTCCGCCAGGTGGTTCTGGCGTGTCCGGCAGGTGTTTCTGGTGAGTCGAGCAGGTGGCTCCGGCATGCTCGGCAGGTGCTTCCGGCGTCTCCGGGACTTGGTTCTGGTGTGTCTGAGAGCTGGTTCCGGCATGTCCGGCAGATGATTCCGGAGTGTCCGCCAAGTGGTTCTGGCATACCCAGCAGGTGATTTTGGCGTGTCAGGGAGGTGGTACCGGTGAGTCGAGCAGGTGGTTCCGGCGTGCTCAGCAGGTGGTTCAGGCGGTTCTGGCAGGTGGTATCCGTCTGTTCGGGGTGTGGTTCCAGCATCTCATGAACACGTTTCTGGCAAGTCTGAGATGTGGTTCCAGCCGGCCCGACATGTGTTTCCGCAGTGTCCGCCAAGCGGTTCTGGCGTAGTTGGCAGGTGATTTTGGCATGACTGGCAGGTGGTTCCAGCAAGCCTGGCAGGTGATTCCAAAGTGTTCACCAACTGGTTGTGGCGTAGCCGGCAGGTGATTTTTGCGTGATCGGCAGGTGGTTCTGGCGAGTCGAGCAGGTGGTTCCGGCGTGCTCGGCTGGTGCTTCCGGGGTCATTGGCACGGGGTTCTGGCATGTCTGAGAGGTGGTTCCTGCATGCCCGGCAAGTGATTCCGGAGTGTTCGCCAAGTGGTTCTGGCATAGTCGGCAGGTGATTTTGGCATGTCCGGCAGGTGGTTCAGGCGAGTTGAGCAGGTGGTTCCAAAGTGCTTGGCAGGTGCTTCCGGCGTCTCCGGCACGTGTTTCTGGCACATCTGACAGGTGGTTCCGGCATGCCCGAAAGGTGATTCCGGTCTGTCCGGTAGGTGGTTCCAGCCGGCACGGCATGTGGTTCTGGTACGTCTCAGAGGTGGTTGCGCATGCCCAACAGGTGATTCCGGACTCTCCGCCACATGGTTCTGGCACGTCTGAGAGGTGGTTCCGGCATGCCCGGCAGGTCATCCCAGAGAGTCCTCCAAGTGGTTCTGGCATAACACGCAGGTGATTTTGGCGTGTCAGGCAGGTTGTTCCGTTGTGCTTGGCAGGTGGTTCAGGATTGGCCGGCAGGTGGTTCCAGACTGTCCAGGACGTGTTTCCAGCTTCTCCGGCAGGTGGTTCTGGTACGTCTGAGAGGTGGTTCCGCCATTGCTGGCAGGTGATTCCGGACCGTCCCCCAGGTGGTTCTGGCATAGCCAGCAGTTGATATTGGCCTGTCCGGCAGGTGGTTCCAGCGAGCCGAACAGGTGGCTCCGGCGTGCTCGGCAGGTGGTTCCGGTCTGTCCGGTAGGTGATTCCGGCGTGTCCGGCACGTGCTTCCTGCACGTCTGAGAGGTGGTTCCGGCATGCGCGACAGGTGGTTTCGGAGTGTCCGCCAGGTGGTTCTGGCGTACCCGGCAGGTGATTTTGGCGTGTCCGGCAGGTGTTTCTGGCGAGTCGAGCAGGTGGCTCCGGCATGCTCGGCAGGTGCTTCCTGCGTCTCCGGCACGTGGTTGTGGTGTGTCTGAGAGCTGGTTCCGGCATGTCCGGCAGATGATTCCGGAGTGTCCGCCAAGTGGTTCTGGCATACCCGGCTGGTGATTTGGGCATGTCAGGTAGGTGGCTCCGGCGTGCTCGGCAGGTTGTTCAGACGGGTCTGGCAGGTGTTTTCCGTCTGTTCTGGGTGTGGTTCCAGCATCTCATGCACATGGTTCTGGCACGTCTGAGATGTGGTTCCGGCCGGCCCGACAGGTGTTTCCACAGTGTCCGCCAAGTGGTACTGGCGTAGTTGGCAGGTGATTTTGGCATGACCGGCAGGTGGTTCCAGCAAGCCCGGCAGGTGATTCTGAAGTGTTCCCCAACTGGTTGTGGCGTAGCCGGCAGGTGATTTTTGCGTGTCCGGCAGGCGGTTCTGGCGAGTCGAGCAGGTGGTTCCGGCGTGCTCGGCAGGTGCTTCCGGGGTCATTGGCACGGGGTTCTGGCATATCTGAGAGGTGGTTCCGGCATGTCCGGCAGATGATTCCGGAGTGTCCGCCAAGTGGTTCTGGCATACCCGGCTGGTGATTTGGGCATGTCAGGTAGGTGGCTCCGGCGTGCTCGGCAGGTTGTTCAGACGGGTCTGGCAGGTGTTTTCCGTCTGTTCTGGGTGTGGTTCCAGCATCTCATGCACATGGTTCTGGCACGTCTGAGATGTGGTTCCGGCCGGCCCGACAGGTGTTTCCACAGTGTCCGCCAAGTGGTACTGGCGTAGTTGGCAGGTGATTTTGGCATGACCGGCAGGTGGTTCCAGCAAGCCCGGCAGGTGATTCCGAAGTGTTCCCCAACTGGTTGTGGCGTAGCCGGCAGGTGATTTTTGCGTGTCCGGCAGGTGGTTCTGGCGAGTCGAGCAGGTGGTTCCGGCGTGCTCGGCAGGTGCTTCCGGGGTCATTGGCACGGGGTTCTGGCATATCTGAGAGGTGGTTCCGGCATGCCCGGCAGGTGATTCCGGAGTGTTCGCCAAGTGTTTCCGGCGTAGCCGGCAGGTGATTTTGCATGTCCAGCGGTCGTTCCGGCGGGTCGAGCCGGTGGTTCCGGCGTGTCCGGCAGGTGGTTCCGGTCTGTCCGGCAGGTGGTTCTGTGGTGTCCGGCACGAGGTTCAGTCTGAGAGGCTGTGCCGGCATGCCCCTCACGTGATTCCGGCTTGTCCCCGAAGTGGTGCTGGTGTAGCGGGCAGGTGATTTTGGCGTGTCCGGCAGGTGGTTCAGGCGAGTTGAGCAGGTGGTTGCGACGTGCTCGGCAGGTGCTTCCGGCGTCTCCGGCACGTGTTTCTGGCACATCTGACTGGTGGTTCCGGCATGCCCAAAAGTTGATTCCGGTCTGTCCGGTAGGTGGTTCCGGCGTGCACGGCACGTGGTTCTGGTACGTGTCAGAGGTGGTTGCGTATGCCCAACAGGTGATTCCGGACTGTCCGCCACGTGCTTCTGGCACGTCTGAGAGGTGGTTCCAACATGCCCGGCAGGTCATTTCGGAGAGTCGTCCAAGTGGTTCTGGCGTAGCCCGCAGGTGATTTTGGCGTGTCCGGCAGGTGGTTCCGCCGTGCTCGGCAGGTGGTTCAGGCATGGCCGTCACGTGGTTCCAGTCTGTCCAGGACGTGTTTCCAGCTTCTCCGGCAGGTGGTTCTGGTACGTCTGAGAGGTGGTTCCGCCATGGCTGGCAGGTGATCCCGGACTGTCCCCCAGGTGGTTCTGGCATAGCCAGCAGTTGATATTGGCCTGTCCGGCAGGTGGTTCCAGCGAGTCGAACAGGTGGCTCCGGCGTTCTTGGCAGGTGGTTCCGGTCTGTCCGGTAGGTGTTTCCGGCGTGTCTGGCACGTGCTTCCGGCACGTCTGAGAGGTGGTTCCGTCATGCGCGACAGGTGATTCCGGAGTGTCCGCCAGGTGGTTCTGGCGTACCCAGCAGGTGATTTTGGCGTGTCCGGCAGGTGTTTCTGGCGAGTCGAGCAGGTGGCTCCGGCATGCTCGGCAGGTGCTTCCGGCGTCTCCGGCACTTGGTTCTGGTGTGTCTGAGAGCTGGTTCCGGCATGTCCGGCAGATGATTCCGGAGTGTCCGCCAAGTGGTTCTGGCATACCCAGCAGGTGATTTTGGCGTGTCAGGGAGGTGGTACCGGTGAGTCGAGCAGGTGGTTCCGGCGTGCTCAGCAGGTGGTTCAGGCGGTTCTGGCAGGTGGTATCCGTCTGTTCGGGGTGTGGTTCCAGCATCTCATGAACACGTTTCTGGCAAGTCTGAGATGTGGTTCCAGCCGGCCCGACAGGTGTTTCCGCAGTGTCCGCCAAGCGGTTCTGGCGTAGTTGGCAGGTGATTTTGGCATGACTGGCAGGTGGTTCCAGCAAGCCTGGCAGGTGATTCCAAAGTGTTCACCAACTGGTTGTGGCGTAGCCGGCAGGTGATTTTTGCGTGATCGGCAGGTCGTTCTGGCGAGTCGAGCAGGTGGTTCCGGCGTGCTCAGCTGGTGCTTCCGGGGTCATTGGCACGGGGTTCTGGCATGTCTGAGAGGTGGTTCCTGCATGCCCGGCAAGTGATTCCGGAGTGTTCGCCAACTGGTTCTGGCATAGTCGGCAGGTGATTTTGGCATGTCCGGCAGGTGGTTCAGGCGAGTTGAGCAGGTGGTTCCAACGTGCTTGGCAGGTGCTTCCGGCGTCTCCGGCACGTGTTTCTGGCACATCTGACAGGTGGTTCCGGCATGCCCGAAAGGTGATTCCGGTCTGTCCGGTAGGTGGTTCCAGCCGGCACGGCATGTGGTTCTGGTACGTCTCAGAGGTGGTTGCGCATGCCCAACAGGTGATTCCGGACTGTCCGCCACATGGTTCTGGCACGTCTGAGAGGTGGTTCCGGCATGCCCGGCAGGTCATCCCAGAGAGTCCTCCAAGTGGTTCTGGCATAACACGCAGGTGATTTTGGCGTGTCAGGCAGGTTGTTCCGTTGTGCTTGGCAGGTGGTTCAGGCGTGGCCGGCAGGTGGTTCCAGACTGTCCAGGACCTGTTTCCAGATTCTCCGGCAGGTGGTTCTGGTACGTCTGAGAGGTGGTTCCGCCATGGCTGGCAGGTGATTCCGGACCGTCCCCCAGGTGGTTCTGGCATAGCCAGCAGTTGATATTGGCCTGTCCGGCAGGTGGTTCCAGCGAGTCGAACAGGTGGCTCCGGCGTACTCGGCAGGTGGTTCCGGTCTGTCCGGTAGCTCATTCCGGCGTGTCCGGCACGTGCTTCCTGCACGTCTGAGAGGTGGTTCCGGCATGCGCGACAGGTGGTTTCGGAGTGTCCGCCAGGTGGTTCTGGAGTACCCGGCAGGTGATTTTGGCGTGTCCGGCAGGTGTTTCTGGCGAGTCGAGCAGGTGGGTCCGGCATGCTCGGCAGGTGCTTCCGGCGTCTCCGGCACGTGGTTCTGGTGTGTCTGAGAGCTGGTTCCGGCATGTCCGGCAGATGATTCCGGAGTGTCCGCCAAGTGGTTCTGGCATACCCGGCTGGTGATTTGGGCATGTCAGGTAGGTGGTTCCGGCGAGTCGAGCAGGTGGCTCCGGCGTGCTCGGCAGGTTGTTCAGACGGGTCTGGCAGGTGTTTTCCGTCTGTTCTGGGTGTGGTTCCAGCATCTCATGCACATGGTTCTGGCACGTCTGAGATGTGGTTCCGGCCGGCCCGACAGGTGTTTCCACAGTGTCCGCCAAGTGGTACTGGCGTAGTTGGCAGGTGATTTTGGCATGACCGGCAGGTGGTTCCAGCAAGCCCGGCAGGTGATTCCGAAGTGTTCCCCAACTGGTTGTGGCGTAGCCGGCAGGTGATTTTTGCGTGTCCGGCAGGTGGTTCTGGCGAGTCGAGCAGGTGGTTCCGGCGTGCTCGGCAGGTGCTTCCGGGGTCATTGGCACGTGGTTCTGGCATATCTGAGAGGTGGTTCCGGCATGCCCGGCAGGTGATTCCGGAGTGTTCGCCAAGTGTTTCCGGCGTAGCCGGCAGGTGATTTTGCATGTCCAGCGGTCGTTCCGGCGGGTCGAGCCGGTGGTTCCGGCGTGTCCGGCAGGTGGTTCCGGTCTGTCCGGCAGGTGGTTCTGTGGTGTCCGGCACGAGGTTCAGTCTGAGAGGCTGTGCCGGCATGCCCCTCACGTGATTCCGGCTTGTCCCCGAAGTGGTGCTGGTGTAGCGGGCAGGTGATTTTGGCGTGTCCGGCAGGTGGTTCAGGCGAGTTGAGCAGGTGGTTGCGACGTGCTCGGCAGGTGCTTCCGGCGTCTCCGGCACGTGTTTCTGGCACATCTGACTGGTGGTTCCGGCATGCCCAAAAGTTGATTCCGGTCTGTCCGGTAGGTGGTTCCGGCGTGCACGGCACGTGGTTCTGGTACGTGTCAGAGGTGGTTGCGTATGCCCAACAGGTGATTCCGGACTGTCCGCCACGTGCTTCTGGCACGTCTGAGAGGTGGTTCCAACATGCCCGGCAGGTCATTTCGGAGAGTCGTCCAAGTGGCTCTGGCGTAGCCCGCAGGTGATTTTGGCGTGTCCGGCAGGTGGTTCCGCCGTGCTCGGCAGGTGGTTCAGGCATGGCCGTCACGTGGTTCCAGTCTGTCCAGGACGTGTTTCCAGCTTCTGCGGCAGGTGGTTCTGGTACGTCCGAGAGGTGGTTCCGCCATGGCTGGCAGGTGATCCCGGACTGTCCCCCAGGTGGTTCTGGCATAGCCAGCAGTTGATATTGGCCTGTCCGGCAGGTGGTTCCAGCGAGTCGAACAGGTGGCTCCGGCGTTCTTGGCAGGTGGTTCCGGTCTGTCCGGTAGGTGTTTCCGGCGTGTCTGGCACGTGCTTCCGGCACGTCTGAGAGGTGGTTCCGTCATGCGCGGCAGGTGATTCCGGAGTGTCCGCCAGGTGGTTCTGGCGTACCCGGCAGGTGATTTTGGCGTGTCCGGCAGGTGTTTCTGGCGAGTCGAGCAGGTGGCTCCGGCATGCTCGGCAGGTGCTTCCGGCGTCTCCGGCACTTGGTTCTGGTGTGTCTGAGAGCTGGTTCCGGCATGTCCGGCAGATGATTCCGGAGTGTCCGCCAAGTGGTTCTGGCATACCCAGCAGGTGATTTTGGCGTGTCAGGGAGGTGGTACCGGTGAGTCGAGCAGGTGGTTCCGGCGTGCTCAGCAGGTGGTTCAGGCGGTTCTGGCAGGTGGTATCCGTCTGTTCGGGGTGTGGTTCCAGCATCTCATGAACACGTTTCTGGCAAGTCTGAGATGAGGTTCCAGCCGGCCCGACAGGTGTTTCCGCAGTGTCCGCCAAGCGGTTCTGGCGTAGTTGGCAGGTGATTTTGGCATGACTGGCAGGTGGTTCCAGCAAGCCTGGCAGGTGATTCCAAAGTGTTCACCAACTGCTTGTGGCGTAGCCGGCAGGTGATTTTTGCGTGATCGGCAGGTGGTTCTGGCGAGTCGAGCAGGTGGTTCCGGCGTGCTCGGCTGGTGCTTCCGGGGTCATTGGCACGGGGTTCTGGCATGTCTGAGAGGTGGTTCCTGCATGCCCGGCAAGTGATTCCGGAGTGTTCGCCAAGTGGTTCTGCCATAGTCGGCAGGTGATTTTGGCATGTCCGGCAGGTGGTTCAGGCGAGTTGAGCAGGTGGTTCCAACGTGCTTGGCAGGTGCTTCCGGCGTCTCCGGCACGTGTTTCTGGCACATCTGACAGGTGGTTCCGGCATGCCCGAAAGGTGATTCCGGTCTGTCCGGTAGGTGGTTCCAGCCGGCACGGCATGTGGTTCTGGTACGTCTCAGAGGTGGTTGCGCATGCCCAACAGGTGATTCCGGACTGTCCGCCACATGGTTCTGGCACGTCTGAGAGGTGGTTCCGGCATGCCCGGCAGGTCATCCCAGAGAGTCCTCCAAGTGGTTCTGGCATAACACGCAGGTGATTTTGGCGTGTCAGGCAGGTTGTTCCGTTGTGCTTGGCAGGTGGTTCAGGCTTGGCCGGCAGGTGGTTCCAGACTGTCCAGGACGTGTTTCCAGCTTCTCCGGCAGGTGGTTCTGGTACGTCTGAGAGGTGGTTCCGCCATGGCTGGCAGGTGATTCCGGACCGTCCCCCAGGTGGTTCTGGCATAGCCAGCAGTTGATATTGGCCTGTCCGGCAGGTGGTTCCAGCGAGCCGAACAGGTGGCTCCGGCGTGCTCGGCAGGTGGTTGCGGTCTGTCCGGTAGGTGATTCCGGCGTGTCCGGCACGTGCTTCATGCACGTCTGAGAGGTGGTTCCGGCATGCGCGACAGGTGGTTTCGGAGTGTCCGCCAGGTGGTTCTGGCGTACCCGGCAGGTGATTTTGGCGTGTCCGGCAGGTGTTTCTGGCGAGTCGAGCAGGTGGCTCCGGCATGCTCAGCAGGTGCTTCCGGCGTCTCCGGCACGTGGTTCTGGTGTGTCTGAGAGCTGGTTCCGGCATGTCCGGCAGATGATTCCGGAGTGTCCGCCAAGTGGTTCTGGCATACCCGGCTGGTGATTTGGGCATGTCAGGTAGGTGGCTCCGGCGTGCTCGGCAGGTTGTTCAGACGGGTCTGGCAGGTGTTTTCCGTCTGTTCTGGGTGTGGTTCCAGCATCTCATGCACATGGTTCTGGCACGTCTGAGATGTGGTTCCGGCCGGCCCGACAGGTGTTTCCACAGTGTCCGCCAAGTGGTACTGGCGTAGTTGGCAGGTGATTTTGGCATGACCGGCAGGTGGTTCCAGCAAGCCCGGCAGGTGATTCCGAAGTGTTCCCCAACTGGTTGTGGCGTAGCCGGCAGGTGATTTTTGCGTGTCCGGCAGGTGGTTCTGGCGAGTCGAGCAGGTGGTTCCGGCGTGCTCGGCAGGTGCTTCCGGGGTCATTGGCACGTGGTTCTGGCATATCTGAGAGGTGGTTCCGGCATGCCCGGCAGGTGATTCCGGAGTGTTCGCCAAGTGTTTCCGGCGTAGCCGGCAGGTGATTTTGCATGTCCAGCGGTCGTTCCGGCGGGTCGAGCCGGTGGTTCCGGCGTGTCCGGCAGGTGGTTCCGGTCTGTCCGGCAGGTGGTTCTGTGGTGTCCGGCACGAGGTTCAGTCTGAGAGGCTGTGCCGGCATGCCCCTCACGTGATTCCGGCTTGTCCCCGAAGTGGTGCTGGTGTAGCGGGCAGGTGATTTTGGCGTGTCGGGCAGGTGGTTCAGGCGAGTTGAGCAGGTGGTTGCGACGTGCTCGGCAGGTGCTTCCGGCGTCTCCGGCACGTGTTTCTGGCACATCTGACTGGTGGTTCCGGCATGCCCAAAAGTTGATTCCGGTCTGTCCGGTAGGTGGTTCCGGCGTGCACGGCACGTGGTTCTGGTACGTGTCAGAGGTGGTTGCGTATGCCCAACAGGTGATTCCGGACTGTCCGCCACGTGCTTCTGGCACGTCTGAGAGGTGGTTCCAACATGCCCGGCAGGTCATTTCGGAGAGTCGTCCAAGTGGTTCTGGCGTAGCCCGCAGGTGATTTTGGCGTGTCCGGCAGGTGGTTCCGCCGTGCTCGGCAGGTGGTTCAGGCATGGCCGTCACGTGGTTCCAGTCTGTCCAGGACGTGTTTCCAGCTTCTCCGGCAGGTGGTTCTGGTCCGTCTGAGAGGTGGTTCCGCCATGGCTGGCAGGTGATCCCGGACTGTCCCCCAGGTGGTTCTGGCATAGCCAGCAGTTTATATTGGCCTGTCCGGCAGGTGGTTCCAGCGAGTCGAACAGGTGGCTCCGGCGTTCTTGGCAGGTGGTTCCGGTCTGTCCGGTAGGTGTTTCCGGCGTGTCTGGCACGTGCTTCCGGCACGTCTGAGAGGTGGTTCCGTCATGCGCGGCAGGTGATTCCGGAGTGTCCGCCAGGTGGTTCTGGCGTACCCGGCAGGTGATTTTGGCGTGTCCGGCAGGTGTTTCTGGCGAGTCGAGCAGGTGGCTCCGGCATGCTCGGCAGGTGCTTCCGGCGTCTCCGGGACTTGGTTCTGGTGTGTCTGAGAGCTGGTTCCGGCATGTCCGGCAGATGATTCCGGAGTGTCCGCCAAGTGGTTCTGGCATACCCAGCAGGTGATTTTGGCGTGTCAGGGAGGTGGTACCGGTGAGTCGAGCAGGTGGTTCCGGCGTGCTCAGCAGGTGGTTCAGGCGGTTCTGGCAGGTGGTATCCGTCTGTTCGGGGTGTGGTTCCAGCATCTCATGAACACGTTTCTGGCACGTCTGATATGTGGTTCCAGCCGGCCCGACAGGTGTTTCCGCAGTGTCCGCCAAGCGGTTCTGGCGTAGTTGGCAGGTGATTTTGGCATGACTGGCAGGTGGTTCCAGCAAGCCTGGCAGGTGATTCCAAAGTGTTCACCAACTGGTTGTGGCGTAGCCGGCAGGTGATTTTTGCGTGATCGGCAGGTGGTTCTGGCGAGTCGAGCAGGTGGTTCCGGCGTGCTCGGCTGGTGCTTCCGGGGTCATTGGCACGGGGTTCTGGCATGTCTGAGAGGTGGTTCCTGCATGCCCGGCAAGTGATTCCGGAGTGTTCGCCAAGTGGTTCTGGCATAGTCGGCAGGTGATTTTGGCATGTCCGGCAGGTGGTTCAGGCGAGTTGAGCAGGTGGTTCCAACGTGCTTGGCAGGTGCTTCCGGCGTCTCCGGCACGTGTTTCTGGCACATCTGACAGGTGGTTCCGGCATGCCCGAAAGGTGATTCCGGTCTGTCCGGTAGGTGGTTCCAGCCTGCACGGCATGTGGTTCTGGTACGTCTCAGAGGTGGTTGCGCATGCCCAACAGGTGATTCCGGACTGTCCGCCACATGGTTCTGGCACGTCTGAGAGGTGGTTCCGGCATGCCCGGCAGGTCATCCCAGAGAGTCCTCCAAGTGGTTCTGGCATAACACGCAGGTGATTTTGGCGTGTCAGGCAGGTTGTTCCGTTGTGCTTGGCAGGTGGTTCAGGCTTGGCCGGCAGGTGGTTCCAGACTGTCCAGGACGTGTTTCCAGCTTCTCCGGCAGGTGGTTCTGGTACGTCTGAGAGGTGGTTCCGCCATGGCTGGCAGGTGATTCCGGACCGTCCCCCAGGTGGTTCTGGCATAGCCAGCAGTTGATATCGGCCTGTCCGGCAGGTGGTTCCAGAGAGTCGAACAGGTGGCTCCGGCGTGCTCGGCAGGTGGTTCTGGTCTGTCCGGTAGGTCATTCCGGCGTGTCCGGCACGTGCTTCCTGCACGTCTGAGAGGTGGTTCCGGCATGCGCGACAGGTGGTTTCGGAGTGTCCGCCAGGTGGTTCTGGCGTACCCAGCAGGTGATTTTGGCGTGTCCGGCAGGTGTTTCTGGCGAGTCGAGCAGGTGGCTCCGGCATGCTCGGCAGGTGCTTCCGGCGTCTCCGGCACGTGGTTCTGGTGTGTCTGAGAGCTGGTTCCGGCATGTCCGGCAGATGATTCCGGAGTTTTCCGCCAAGTGGTTCTGGCATACCCGGCTGGTGATTTGGGCATGTCAGGTAGGTGGCTCCGGCGTGCTCGGCAGGTTGTTCAGACGGGTCTGGCAGGTGTTTTCCGTCTGTTCTGGGTGTGGTTCCAGCATCTCATGCACATGGTTCTGGCACGTCTGAGATGTGGTTCCGGCCGGCCCGACAGGTGTTTCCACAGTGTCCGCCAAGTGGTACTGGCGTAGTTGGCAGGTGATTTTGGCGTGTCCGGCAGGTGTTTCTGGCGAGTCGAGCAGGTGGCTCCGGCATGCTCGGCAGGTGCTTCCGGCGTCTCCGGCACTTGGTTCTGGTGTGTCTGAGAGCTGGTTCCGGCATGTCCGGCAGATGATTCCGGAGTGTCCGCCAAGTGGTTTTGGCATACCCAGCAGGTGATTTTGGCGTGTCAGGGAGGTGGTACCGGTGAGTCGAGCAGGTGGTTCCGGCGTGCTCAGCAGGTGGTTCAGGCGGTTCTGGCAGGTGGTATCCGTCTTTTCGGGGTGTGGTTCCAGCATCTCATGAACACGTTTCTGGCAAGTCTGAGATGTGGTTCCAGCCGGCCCGACAGGTGTTTCCGCAGTGTCCGCCAAGCGGTTCTGGCGTAGTTGGCAGGTGATTTTGGCATGACTGGCAGGTGGTTCCAGCAAGCCTGGCAGGTGATTCCAAAGTGTTCACCAACTGGTTGTGGCGTAGCCGGCAGGTGATTTTTGCGTGTCCGGCAGGTGGTTCTGGCGAGTCGAGCAGGTGGTTCCGGCGTGCTCGGCTGGTGCTTCCGGGGTCATTGGCACGTGGTTCTGGCATATCTGAGAGGTGGTTCCGGCATGCCCGGCAGGTGATTCCGGAGTGTTC